>NW_009934089.1:44332-54350 GCF_000696875.1 Nestor notabilis | reverse complement strand
GGGAAAGGAACAAAGAGAGCCAGTGCAAGGTACAAAGGGAGCTTTGGGATTCAGTGTTATGCCGTATGAAAACTGCACAGCCTAATCTTACTGGCCCATGGTTGAATGTGGTAAAGCAACTTGGGCCCTCATCTTAAGACATTTGGGTGTTCTTGAGCTCTCCTACATCCTTCCAGTGGCTTGGCTTACATATTTTATGTAGCTTTTGGCTCCTTGCATGAAAAATGTCAAGTTGTTTCAGGGTAGTAGGCTGCATAGTATTGCCTCATGGATATACTCTTGATGCACAGGCAATAATTGACAGCTGATAATTTGATTTGGTTTTGGCTCCTTCATTCTTTGAAGTGAGTTAGCCACTTCATTCTGGGTTACAAGGGCAGGTAGTGATAGGACAAGGGGCAACAGCTTTAAACTGAAAGAGGGTAGATTTAGCTTAAACATTAGGAAGAAATTATTTACTGTGAGGGTGGTGAGGCACTGGCACAGGTTGCCCAGAGAAGCTGCCCCATCCTTCAAAGTGTTCAGGGTAAGGTTGGGTGGCACTTTCAGTTACCTGGTTGAGTGGAAGGTGTCCCTGCCCATAGCAGGGGGGTTGGAACTAGGTGATCTTTTTAAGGTCACTTCCAACCCAAACTGTTCTATGATTCTATGATATGATTATACTTTAACAGAATAATATTTGTATTTATTATGTTTGATAAAAGAAATCCAGACATAAAGTTTTCTATTCATATTTGGAAGACTAGTGTAAGTAAAACACTGTTCCTAGTAAACAGGCTTGTGATACAGAATACACCAAATCAATATACTTAGCAGGCTTCCAAAAGAGATGTTCCTGTACTGCTTGCAGCACAACCTTTTGCCTCCTGCCAAGGTAATTATCACTATCAATGACAGTATCTTTCAACGTCTATTTTAGTTACATTGCTTAAACCTTCAGAAGGCATCCAGGCAAATAAACACCTAGGACCCTGTTGAAAACTCTCTATCTCAGTCTCTATGTACCATATCCAGGCTGAAGCACACGATCTTCCTTTGTTATTCTTATGCCCTAAATTCTATAGTGTTTGTTACAGTTGTTATTTCAGAGTGGTACACTGACCTAGCTGAAGGTTTTCACACAGCATGGGCATCAAAGGTCTCACTGGTTTAGTGCAGAGTGACATAAATCTTTTAACTGCTACCATGGAGGCATCTAAATTGGGATTATCTCCTCTCTTCACTTCTGTAATTCAGACTCTGTAGCTCAGTATCTTAGTTATGTGGTGTAATGTCACATGAAATTATATTCTAAAGACTACCTTTCTATATATTCAGAAAATACAACAATTAAATTTTAATGTGTTTTTTATTCACATACTCAGTTTTATGCCCATACTGATGTGACTGAGCTGTTTTTCAAAGTAAATATTTCTGCCTTAATCTTTTAATCATACAAAGAATATAATTTATGTCTGCCATAAGCATATGTATGGTCTTCATCCAGCTGTTGTTTGGTGCATTTCAGTTCATAAGCAAAAATCCCCAAATAAATCCAGAACCACTACATGCAGCAGAGTTGGAGCTTGGTCTTCTGGGGGCAGTGTGTAAGGAAAGGGGGATGTATGTGTGAGTGGATACAGCCTGACAAAGACATACATGCCTGCAAATACAGATACATGCCTATACATAAGGTAGTGTGATTTCATTTAGGAATAATGAACATAAAAATTCCTTATCTTAGTATTTTAGAAAGTTCTCTATGAAAGTGAAACATAGAACACTAAACAATTTAGAATTGTTACTGAATTCATATGTTTAAACAATCCAGCAAAAACTGTGAACTGACAGAAAACACTGTTAACAGTCTTGCAGTCTTTGGCCTTGCACTACTTCTTCATCTGTGTTTAAAGCACACCATTTAAGAGTACATTTACTTTTTGGTTGAGTAATTCCTATGCTGGTGAAGAGATACTACTTTGGGATTTAGTAAGATAAATGTAATATTAATAGTCGTGGCAGGTGAACCACATGAAATATATTATCAAACGTGTTGTTTCTTTGTAAAACAGCCTTGCCCAGAATCAGTGTGATGAGCCCTCTACACATGAATAGTGAGAGGGACTTGTAGCTTCAATGAAAGCTGTAAAACATGGTGAAAAAATTAAAGAGAGGGATAAAGAATTTCTGGTTTTTAATGCCTTATAAAAGCAATCTTAAAGTGTTAGGGCCAGAGGAGAACCTAGACTGTCCTGTAGTTTAATTCTGGAAATCAAATGAAGTTCCAGAGGTGCTGGAACTTCAATCTATTGAATCTATTCAATATCAGTGGCAAACAGTTCAGTAACGCAAAGGTGAGATTTTTAAGAACACTCAGGGTTGCCGTGTTTCTCTTCAGCTGAAGTCAACTTTTTTATAGACATAAAAGCGAAAATCCAGTCCTGTAGTCTGATCCTTGTAAGTACTGCAGCAAACTTAAAAGTGACAGCATTTATTCAACATACTACAGACTTTAATCCTCCAAGCTCGTTCATGAGCTGGGTGTTATTGTCTCTGCATTATTATTAGGGAAACTGAATAGTGACTTAAACATGGTATCAGAGCAAGTCAGAGACCAATCCAGGATTACAGCTCTAAAGTTCTTGACTTCTAACCCTGTATTAGCTTCAGTAATTCCACTTGTCTCCACAATAAAACCTTGGTATTGAGAGGTGGAAACAATAAAATAGTTCAACTAGTTCTCAGTTCAACTGATGTAAGATGATTTCAGCTGTCTACTTAATCGTTCTCTTCCTAGTCCAGCTTTAAATTTTATGCATAGCTGAACTTCACTGTTTCCCTTAAAATATTTTTGAGCAAAGGAAGGGGTTTTTGGTATCCAGCCAGTGCTCTCTTTACCCTGTTCTATGCTGTTATGCTTGCTTACAGTGCTGTTCATGGGCCAAATACTATCCAAACTTCAATCTTTCAGATTCAGTCTTTCTCTCTTCAGCCTTTGTTTTTTAACAATACCTGTCTGCCTGCCTCATTTCTTCAAAATCTACCTTTTGAGGGCCCTCTTTGCTTTTCTGAACATTTTCAGTGATCTGTTCAAATGGGTTACTTTTCATATTTGCAAAGCAAAAAATTAAAGCATATGCATCTTTTCCACAGGCCAAGATAAGGGCATTCTCTGTAATTTGCATGGAAGATAGATAGCAGCTGAAAGACCCAAAATCAGATTGGTCTGGCTTGTTACTAGATTTCATTCCAAACTCATATTTAGGAGAGCACTGGGTAAATTACAAGACAGTAGATCTGGATTTTGTGTCAAACAAGAATTGTTTTGCAGTTACGGTAACTTCTCTGCTTCTTTTTTACCAGTTCATAGGCAAAATTTAGTATAAAAGTACTTTAAAGAAGACATCTGATTTCTCTGGTATTTTATCTTTTCTCTGGCTTTTACTGGTTTCCAATCTTACACGGCCTTACTGTCTTGAATTTTCTGATCTGTGGACTGAGCTTCAAGATAATAGTTACCAGAGGCATTTGGTTTACTGATGTGTATCCATGTACCTGAATTCACCCTTAATGTTCCTGTTTTAAGCTGTCAAATTGTTCTTTTCAGCAGTTCACATTGAATCCTAAAATCTCCATGTATCACAGAGCTTTGGTGTAGATTGACACTACTGTGGACTGTGTTATTTTATTCTAGGGAAATTAATTTTACCTAAAAGCCCACACAGTTATACTTGAGACAGGACTGTAACCTTATAGGCAAAATGCTGATTTTTGTCAAAAGGAAAAGAAACTGACAGTCAGCTTTGTCAGAGTATGTTGAACATGCATATTTAATGTCACTGCAAAGCACAGATTAGAAAATTGGCTGCATGCTTCATAAGTGATAGTAGAAACTGATTAAAGCAATTGATTGTGCCCTCTGCAATGAAGTATTTATGGTCATTACATGAATGCCAAAAAGCATCTGTCAGCTTCAGAAAGGGCATCTGCTGATTTGTTGACAGGAACTTTCAAGTTCTCTTTTTACAAAAACTCATACTAAGGGCTTCCTTGAACTAGATGATCTTTAACAGATATTTGCTTTTTGCCAGATGCTGAAGTGCAATTTTAGATGCATCATGTGGTGTTTTCTTGATTTGTTTAAAATCCATGCTGAGAGGTGCTGAAACAATCATTCTGCATAGCGATGTCTGTTACACTGTCCCTTCCTATCTATGAAGGGAGTTATGCTCTTATCTGACTGTTTAAAAAAGCTACATTTACATGCATCTTCCTACTGACAAAGTATTTGGCTACATGTGCTTTGTTTAAAAAACTTAAAATAATCTTAAAACATGTTTAATAGTACTAATTCTGCATTGGATCATTCAACAGAGAACTTCAGGAACTGGACAAAGGGACTGGAAGTCTCATAACCTAACTGCAGTGTCGCTCCCCTGGGTTAGGCTAGCATAAGTTTGCCTTCTCTGCACCCCTCCTTAAATGTCTGATACAGCCTGGTTTGAGAACATATTGCAGTAGTAGGTGTTCAGTGGCCAGGCTAGCTTTGTCAGTTAGGAAAACAGATGAGGCTTATTTTGGATAATGACGTTCTCTGTTGAGGTAGAGTGTCCCCTGCCTCAAGATGATTCAGACATTTGTTATGTTTTCTAACTTTCTGCTTCTGCCTCTTCTGGGCCATGGGTAGTACAGATTGCTTTTGTTTTATAGTCTTAGCTAATGTGTTTGCAAATTGCGGTGAAAGAATCTCAGAAAATTACTCTATACATCAGCTGAGACAGAACAAATGGTTTTTCCCTTCAGACTGCTCCAGTGTTCTATTTGAGTGCAAATCAGTAGTTTTTATGAAGTGGCTAAAGTTTGGTCGGAATAAGCTATATTTTCAGAGAATCTAATAATCAAAAATTAAACAGGTTTCCTCAAGATGGCTAGGAAGATTAAATTAAAGGGTGGTTTACATTAACATTTGGATCTACAAAGAGGAAGAAATATTGCTGTGTGGAATGCTTAGCTTCATTAGCAAAAGTAGCCCAATTAAAATATTTGCCATATGGGTTTTTTTAGGGATTTCAAATAGACCTTTCTTGAATTTTCCTTGATTCAGAGATGCTAACATTAAATGTGACACGAGATGGTAATTACAAGGTAATTATTTGATTTTCACTAAATAGACATTTCATTAGGTTCCTTCTGGCAATATCTAGCTGAGGAAGCTGATTTTATAGCCAAATACAATATCAAGATGTCTTTTCTTTACTCAACTATGTAAGGAACAATAACGATAACTACCTCTGTTAATGTTCTTAGCCATCTGTACCTCGACACTCTGCAATGTCTGATGTGCTACTTTTTGATTAGGATATCAGATTTGCTGAATGTGCACGTGATACTTCCTTTTTTTTACTTTCATGGAGACTTGCAACACCACCACTTGTCTTTTATCCTGCTTTTTGTAGTAATATCTTTGCATGTAATCTGTAAGGATTGGCTGTTAAGCTCTTCTGTCACAGCCCAGGGTGACACCTGTGATTAAAAGGTCTGCCTGAATTCCCCAGTCTCTAGGTTTTTGCTTGTACTTTCTAGATGAAAAAGTCATGATGCTTCGAAGTTTCATCTCTAGGATTGGAAAATCAAATGCATTTGTCAGGCATGTGCACATACTGTGTAAAGAAATGTTTTAAGATACTGAAATTATCTCTAGTTGATGTTATACGCTCACGAATTTAGACACAAATCTCAGCAGCAACAGGACAGTTTAAACTTCTACTGTGCTTCCATGAGGGTGGAGATTAAATTTATTTTAGTTTAGATGCCAGTTCTACTCAATTCGTCGACCAGGGAAGGAAGCCAGGGTGGCCAAGTTGTATGTTACTATGTGCCGCTAACTATGAAAAGTAGCAAGACTTAGACATGCTACACTGAAACATCACTTGTGCTTGGTTAAGAGCCCTGATGACTAAATACCTTGCACAGCCAGCCAAGCTCACAACCATTTATCTGGGGGGTGTGATACATTTCTACTGAACTGTGCAGTGCTGCTGAGTTGGCGTAGCAGCTTCTGACAATCAGGGTAGCATCTGCAACTGTGGCCACTTACATACCAACCCTTTTGACAGCCTGTTGTCCTTTGTCACTCAAGGTTTACTCTTGTCATTTAGGTTATATGTATCTTATAGGATCATAGAATGGTTTGGGTTGGAAGGGACCTTAGAGAAAATCCAGTTCCAGCCCCCTGTCACAGGCAAGGACACCTTCCACTAGACCAGGTTGCTCAAAGCCCCATCGAACACAGCCTTGAACTCTTCCAGGGATGGGCCAGCCACAGCTTCTCTGGACAACATGTGCCAGCGCCTCAGCACCCTCATAGTGAAGAGTTTCTTCCTAATACCTAATCTAAATCTACCATCTGTCATTATAAAGCCATTACCCCTTGTCCTATCACTTCATGCCCTTGTAAAAAGTCCCTCTCCAGATTTCTTCATCAGGGTGTAGCCTGACTGTATACTTCATTTTGCATTGCTATTTGTATTCATATATTTTATACCCAGGCTATGCTTCTGCTTGGTTTGGTTTATTTGTTGGTATCTGTGTGATAGCTCTTCTGTGTCTATGCAAAAGAAAAACACTGAAGAACCAAAGAAATCTACTGACTGGTCATCTCATTACTTGTGTTTGAGGACCAGTGACACTGATCAGCACATCTCTTTTTCACTTCTGTAATGGTGCTGTATACTGCCCCTTCCAGGAGACACTGCTGTCTGCTACAATGACAGTCACTGAAAAAATAATGACCTGGACAGTACTAAATAAGACTTGACAGTGTCAGGAGTAGGCTGTGACAAATGTGACTAATGTAAATATAACAGACGGTTATAGAAAAACTGTCTGTTCAGTTCTCTAATTTTCAGCAGCATGTCCCCAAATCCCGTTATTTTCATGCCAGTCCATTTTATTTTTTGTTCCTTTGTACTACAGAACTGTCGTGGTTTAAGCCCAGCCGGCAACTTGGAACCACGCAGTCGCTCGCTAACCCCCCTCCTTTTCCTTCCTCCCCCCACTCCCGGAGGGATGGGGAGGAGAATCGAAGGAATGTAACTCCCACGGGTTGAGATAACAGCACTCCAGTAACTAAGGTATAATACAAACCACTACTGCTACCAATAATAATGATAAGAGGAATAACAAGGGAAAAGGACACAACCGCTCACCACCCGCCGACCGATACCCAGCCCGACCCGAGAAGCGATCTGGCCTTCCGGGTAACTCCCCCCAGTTTATATACTGGGCATGACGTGCTGTGGTATGGAATACCCCTTTGGCCAGTTTGGGTCAGGTGTCCTGCCTCTGCTTCCTCCTGGCTTCCCCCCCTCTCTGGCAAAGCATGAGACTGAGAAAGTCCTTGGTCAGAGTAAACATTACTTAGCAGCAACTAAAAACATCGGTGTTATCAGCATTGTTCCCAGACTGAAAGTCAAAACCACAGCACTGCACCAGCTACTAAGAAGGAGAAAAAATGACTGCTGTAGCTGAACCCAGGACAAGAACCAAGATGCATTTTTTAACAATTGCGTAAGGGCTTTTTTACTAACCATAAGGAGAGCTAATATTCTAATATGCTGAGGACGACAAAGAACATGGGACAAGAGGAATTCATATTTTCCGATAGACTTGGTGATGTTTATATAACAGACTTATAGTAGTAATCCATTCTTGTGACTAACATATCAAAGACAGAAATAGCACATTTAAATTTTTTAACGTAAATCATTAGAAGGCTGCAAACATTTTCAGATTTTTAACTGATTGCTCAAGATTTTGTCATCCTAATTGCCTAGCTGTAAGGTTGTAAAGTATTTCCATTGATAATGGTATAACTGTTTGCTGGCTGCTTTCTTAGGATAAAGTTAATGCTAAACTAGAATAGAGTGATTAGAAATATCTTTTGATAAATGAATTAATAAAGTATTATATGTTGTAAGTGTAAAGAAATCTTTAAAATCTTCAAGTATGCTTACTATACTTAGTGATCCTATTAGTACTAAATTCCAATACCAGTACAAAAGATCAGTGCTTTCAGTTTGGTTACTGATCTTGAGTTTTTCATTCTTTGCTGCTGTTGACCACAGAAAGGTACAATGTATCATCTCTTCTTGTAAAGAAAAATCTTCATTTAAGTTTATTCAATTAAGATGACATATAATTCTCTTATTAGTGTGGTTCATAAAAAGGAAAAAACAACTGTGACCATGAGAGCAGTGAAATTTCACATGGACGTTCAAAACAGTAGTCTTGAGATATGAAGCCCCCAGATAGAGAAATGTGAAAGGGAGCATAGAGCTGTTGGTGTAGAACAAAGAAAGTTGCTTGGTGGGCACAGAGCAAACAGCATTAAAATGAAAGTGAGAGATATGGATAGCAGCTTCGGAAATTGATGTACCTTTTTTTATGGGTTTTGTTTTGCTGCTTGTCAGAAATCTGAGCAGTATGTAGGCTCCCACTACTTGGATTAATAAAGGAAGGGATAGGCAGTAACTTGGTTTCATCTGTATTTAGACATGGTACACTTTGGTATTTTCTTTTTAATAATTTTCTTTAGGAGAATTAAAACAGCAGCATGAATAAAAATTACAGTATGCTGGATGTCCAGGGTGCTGGAGATGGACTCTTCATCAGGGACTGCATTGATAAGGGGAGATGGGTTCAAACTTAAACAGGGGAAGTTCAGGTTAGGTATAAGGAAGAAGTTCTTTACTGTGAGGGTGGTAAGGCACTGGAACAGGCTGCCTATGGAAGTGGTAAGTGCTCCATCCCTGGCAGTGTTCAAGGCCAGGTTGGGCAGCGCCTTGGGTGACATGACTGAGTGTGAGGCATCCCTGCCCATGGCAGGGGTGGTGGAACTAGATGATTTTAAGGTCCTTTCTCACCCTGATCGTCCTATGATTCTATATGAGAGAAAATGTGGTCTGACATTATACCAAGGGTGAATTACCATCTTTTAGTGTAGATATCCAGGTAAAACTCAAAATAAGTCTGTTTAGGATTTTCTCTTACTCTACAAAGTTATCTTTGAAGGGATGCATTTAAATGGTCAGCAAATACTGAAGCTGATGACAGTGTCTCTTTAGTGTAATATAAAAAGGTTATCAGAACAACTCGTCCACAGATTACGTTGCTTCATCTGCTGAAGTGCTGATACTCAGTATCAGGTTTTATGGGTGAATTGCTTGCCCAGATTACTGCATTTTTGTAAAGTAGAATTGAAAAATAAATTTTAAAAACCCTCACGCCAAACTTGCAGAACAAGAAGACCAGCAGTGTTATGTAACGTATAATCACTTCCTGCAGTGTCTGTTGCAGCAGGTTCTTTTGTCCTGTGATAAAAGCAATTAGATTGTGAATCTCCAAACACTGGAATGCAGCTGAGTGTGTATCGAAGGTTCTGAAGTTCTTCAAAGTGTTTACAGCTAGATGGCTTGCGTTAGTTCCATAAAATACTCCAGCTATTAATGTAAAGATCTGTGTTATCTTTCTAGGAAGGGTCTGGAGACTGATTAAAAACCTTCACTGTGCTTCTAAATAAATCTGGGTCTATAGCTGTAACAAGAAACCTAAATACGACTTCTGAAAGCAATTTAGCTAGGAATTGTTTTCCTATGGTTTCATATAATCCAAGAAACCTCTTCTAAATAGTGTTAAAAAGCAACTCATGGAAAACTGGATTTATTTTTTTCTAAAATGACTCAGAAGATGATGGTAGCTTTTTATCTTTTTCTGTAGGAAAGCCTGAAAATATTTGGAATTAAATTTGATAAAACGCCACGTCAGCAGTGTTGGTTGTTTCGGCTGAAGCCTTGACAACATTCACTTACGAAAATTAAGTTACACTCTGATGTTAAAAGTTTTTAGGGCTTTTTATTGCTAACAAAAGTTAGTAGTATTTTCACGTGTTCATAGTTGCAAATGAAAAATTGTAGGCTTCATGTAAATTTTAAAAATTATACTGTTTTCTAAGCTAATGGCAGAGACATACCCAGCAGTC
>NW_009934089.1:38738-44301 GCF_000696875.1 Nestor notabilis | reverse complement strand
AGGAATGGCAAGCTCTGCACTGTGAAGATTCTTCCCAGAGCAGTTCCTGTGTGGCAGATGCAGTAAAGTGGTTGAAGTGTCCCTATATAGTGTGAACACTTCCAGCATGTCTACTTTAACCATCTGTCATATGCAAAGAGTCTGTGCCACATTCGGTGTGCATCCACTTCTCTGGTACATCTGACATCCCATTTATATGGTAGAACCACAGTAGTTTCACTGTGAAATGAGTATTGGTAGAGGAAGAGCCATAGATTGTCAATGGTGGATATGGGGAAGGATGTTAGTGCTGCCCAAAATTCTGATAATCCTTTGTCATTCCTGCCTATGGCCAAGAGCTGTCATAAGAACAGAAGCTTAAGTTGATTCAGATAATTTGTGACTGCATTGTTACTGGCCCTATTACCACTGTTAATAGGGTTTCTTTCATGAAAAGAGAATCCTTTAGTGCCCACTGATTCATGTGATTGTTTATTGATCATGAAGTTATGATACTGACCTTAGTGGGGTTGATTGAAATATCAGTGTGGATGGGTCTTTTGACATGAAGCCAAGCGTAAGGGTAAGGGAGAAGCTGGAAAAGGCTGTTGATGCACGACAGGAGAAGAAAATCTGCCAGTACTGAGAACCAAGGAGGGCAGCAAGGCAAGTTCTGTGCAGTGCTAATAGGAGAAACAGAAGCTGAGAATGTGAGCAGCATCATGCAGCTGGGAGAGAGATGCAGGGGCACTTGAGCAGCTAGGACTTACTGAGCGTTAGTAGCTATTCTTTAGCCTGTGTGTGAGTTGGGTGTAGCAGAAACACAGTGTGTCATATGAAGGTGTGGAGCATAAGCAAGAAAAGGCTAGTAAATTTTCTTATGGAAAAAGGACCACAGAGCCTCTGTGGAGTTGAAACCTTTGGATCTTAAATCTGCCAAGAACTGAAATTTTGAGGAAGCCATGGGTGAGCAGCATCTTGGAACATTAGTCAGCAGGTAACTATATACAAGTGAACAGAGGCCAGAAAAAGCAGCTTAACTGCTAGTATTGTAAAAAGGACTACCAGAGACAAATTCTACAGTAAGCAGAGTCCTTCACTCAGCAGAGAAATCCCTAGAGCTGAAAAGTATGTTTGACTTTAACCCTAAGGGTCACGGGGCTGGGATAGCTGAGCCACAGACTGAGGATGCATACAGGGTCTAAATACTGGTTTTGCCACTAGCGGCCACAGTAACACTGCACGTGTGTTCTGCTACACTGAAATATTTAAATATTGTCTGTCAAGACCTAAAAAAACCTTGCATTCTACTTAATAACTGTAAATTTTAATGGCTGTCCCAGTGGCAGCTTCCCTATATAGGTACTCTGTCTTTATATACTGTGCTGAACAAATGCTCATGTGTGTGAATAAGGATGGGAGAATTTCTCCTGCCCCACCAGGAAGTGTGTGGTACAACCAATATCTTTTTCATTATGTTGGTATAAATTTCTCCCTTGTCATAAAAAATGGCTCCTTGTCTTCATTTATCTTTTCTTTTTCATTTCCTGTTTCAGTAGTTGTTTCCTTTCCCTTAAGAAATCCAGAGGCATGTATCATTTTCCACAAATTTACTCCCTGTCCTGTTTTTACCTCCTAGTTTTTAGAGGACAGAGGGTATGGTACCAAGCTCTTTCAGGCAGAAGTTTGCCATCTCTCTTCTCCATACACTGACACCTAATGGCAGGCACACATCTGAGCATTTATTTTTTTTTCTTAAAGCCTTAGATTGTTTTAAAACCTTCTGGACTGTTACAATTCAAAATGTGAGTGCTGGTGGGTATACTTTTGTGTGGCACTCACGGTGTTAACTGCATTCTTTCCACAGTCTGAGAGGCTTTCCAGAAAAGGGGATTGATAGAAATGCTTAGCTTCCCTACCGCTGTATATTCTCTTATCAGACTTGTAATGAAATTTGCAATAAAGATGCCAGTAAGTACTGGTTTAGGGTTTTTTAGTTTGTTTTTTTGTGGTTTTTTTTTTTCTTTTTTGTTTTTGTTTGTTTGTTTGGTTTTTGTGGTTTTTTTTGTGTGGGTTTTTTTTTTTGTTTTGTTTGGTTTGGTTTTGTTTGGTTTTTTTTTCTGGTTCATTTATCAGTTAGAGAACTTTTTAACTTTTTATTCTGGATTTTGATTTACAGAATAACAGACTACTGAGTCTCATTCATTATTCTGCAACTAACTTGTCTGTGCACAATTACCTCTACCACTATATGTGTACTTTATCAAGTAATACGTATTGGTTTTACTCTTCTGTACTGTTCTCCATCATTTCTTACTGGCAGGAAGGCAGGGTAATGGGTGTGAGGGGAAGAATGCTGTCATATAGTATATGGTAATATAGAAAAGTGCTATTCAGGCTTTTTTGTGTGTGTGTGTGGAGATGTATTTAAAATTAGTTTCTGTTTTGTTATAGTACAGGCCTGAATTCAGCTAGTAATGACCTCAATAGTGCCTGTTTTAATGTAATCCCTGCTTGCTGACTGCTGTTCCAAGAATAAAAATTTAAGCCAAAAGATTTAATGAAATCCTTTGGGATTAGTGCTCACTGGGCTGGGGAAATCGCATATCAACCTTTTCTCTGTACTCTAACTGTATGACTTGGTATTTGAATAGGAGGGTGTCCAAGAGAGACAACTCTGAGTTCATCAATAATTTACATTTTTGTAAGTTACAAAGTTGGTACTTGGGATTCTGTTGCCATAGCAATCCATCTGGGCCTGAAGGGGTAGTGTTTTAAGTGGTGGTTGTATAGGGATTCACAGTGTGTGCTTCAAATCCCTTCCAAACTAATCTTCAGATCTGTTCTGTGAGTTATTTGAGGTTTTGACAAAATCAATGTTACTCATAGTAAAAAGTTTATGCTAAGCAAATTAAGCCTATAAAATATTACACTATGCATATGATTAAGGACTGTAAAGTTCATTATATATAGCAATTTCTGTTTCAATATGTGAAACAATAAATGCCCACAACTCCATTTTTTTCAAAATACGTTTAAATTTTTGTACATTATGCAACTAGAAATTATCCACACTCTGTACTAGTTATTAGCTAATTTGAACTTCATAATTGAATGCTAGCCTCATTTTCCCAGATGTCAGTTCTGTTGTTTCACAGGATATCAGTCTATTCATAATACTTTATAACTTCCACTTACAATTAATCTGATTTTCTCTCATATCACAAAATCACAGAATAGTCTGGCTTAGAAAGGACCTTAAGATCATCTAGTTCTAATCCCTCTGACATGGGCAGGTACACCTCATCCTAGACCATGTCACCCAAGGCTCTGTCCAGCCTGATCTTGAACACTGCCAGGGATGGAGCATTCACCACTTCTTTGGACAACCCATTGCAGTGCCTCACCACCCTCACAGTAAAGAACTTCTTCCTTATATCTAACCTGAACTTCCCCTGTTTAAGTTTAAACCCATTTCCCCTTGTCATGTCGCTACAGTCCCTGATGAAGAGTCCCTCTCCAGCATCCTTGTAGGCCCTCTTCAGATACTGGAAGACTGCTATGAGGTCTCCATGCAGCTTTCTCTTTTCTAAAGCAGAGAATAAGATTTGAAGTTCCCATTTTCATTTCTAACACTACTGGAGTTGGGTTTTGAGGCTGCGCTGCTAAATTCAGCAGGCTAAACAGCAGCTGCTTTTTGTTTGAAGTTTGGTTTATATTTTCTCATTTTGCCACCCAAAATTTCAAAATGGTTTATTCAAAATCTCCCAGATAGGCCACATAAATGGACGTCCTCAGGTTTGAAGATGCTCCATAAAGCCCTCAGCAAACCTGGGCTAAGGTTCAGCTCTGTCAAAAGCAGAACCCTCCTGAAACTGATTTCCAGAGCTTTTAGTTCTTCATAACAAAAATGTTGTCCAGCTGTGCTCCCAAACTGTCACTAAAGCATAATGACAATGTATTAGCAGCTCTTTATTATTCCAAAGTATAGAGATTCAGTTTTCAAAATTATTCCTCAGTGTTTGGAAAAAAGAGAAATACTCAAATAACAGCCATATGCTCTACTAATGAGTGTTTAGCCCATTATCCTAAACAGACAAAAATTGTTTCTTCATGGAGCTTGTAGAATATCACACAGTTCTTTCTGGCTGTAAAATTAGTAATAGACTAAAGCAACTGCAGATGGCCTAAGAGATCTTGAGAAATCTTTAATTACCATACAACTTCCCTTTTGTCTTTTCCATTGCAGTCCACAATGAACAGTGAAGCTTGTAATAGAAAGGGCTTATTTTTGCCATGATTCTGTGATGCTAAAAATATTCTTTGTCACCTAAATAAATGTACATCTACTCTGATTCTAAGTTAAACAAGAGTTTCCTGAAAAAAACTGCAAAGAATCCCTCTCTTGCAGTGGAGTAGGGTTTTGTTTCGTGAGCAAAGATATGGATGTGTATTCTTAAATTCAGTGTGGCTTGCTGAACATTGTTTATTTTAGAGGTCCAGTTCTTCTACCCCAGCTTAATGGGTCTGTTTTCATAACTAGTTACCAGTAAAGGTAACTGGGAACAGAGAGCTTAGAATTAACTAAAAAAAGCTTTGTTTCTATTACTTTTGCATATCCTTACAACTAACTGAAGTTCAAGTTGATCATTTACATGATTATTTACCCTAAAATTGCATGCCCTAAAGTCTCTTCTGTAGATACCATTTGTTAAATATAGATTATGCTTCAAAGGGATATTACAGGATGTATTCAGGCATATCAAAATGCGTTTCTGTTGATATTTCCAATGGGTTCATTAGGAAAAGTCTTCCCTTGCAAATATTATTGAAATGAAAACGGAGCCTTGGAAGATACTAGTGGTATGACAAGATGCTATTTGTAGCTCTGGAAATATAGTTGTCACTGCAGGGGATCTCCTGCACTGACGACCCACAGGAGTCCATAACCAAGGGTGAATGAATTAATCTTCCAACACATCTCATAAAAAATAGCATGTGTTTAATAGTAAGCGATAGAAACATAGTTTCTGGTCATTTTTTGATCTTTCTCTAGGAATGCAAATCTTTCCTGTTTATCTCTCTTTATGTATTTTAGCTCTGTAGATCCTTTGAAAGAGTGCTGCTATTTAGTCTCCTTGATAACTTGATTTTTATAGATTGGGTTTTACTTATGGGAATTCCGTCTGTCAACTTCAAGGGAGCAGGCGGGCTGTCTCTGCACTTAATGAAGCACCACGCTTATTCATGGTTTCACTTAAATTTGTTTCTCTAGCACATATTTTTGTTCAGTTATTCCCAATTAATACTCAAGTAAACATCTGTCTCTCCCCTCCCCTCCCCTCCTCTCCTCTCTTCTCCCCTTTCCTCTCTATGGGAATTCCGTCTGTCAACTTCAAGGGAGCAGGCGGGCTGTCTCTGCACTTAATGAAGCACCACGCTTATTCATGGTTTCACTTAAATTTGTTTCTCTAGCACATATTTTTGTTCAGTTATTCCCAATTAATACTCAAGTAAACATCTGTCTCTCCCCTCCCCTCCCCTCCTCTCCTCTCTTCTCCCCTTTCCTCTCTTCTCCCCTTTC
>NW_009934089.1:22477-38626 GCF_000696875.1 Nestor notabilis | reverse complement strand
CCTCTCCTCTCCTCTCCATCTCTTTTCCTCTCTTCTCTTTTTCTGTCTTTGCAGCAGAAGGAAATAGTTAAATCTGCTGAAAGGCTCAGTAATAATATGACACAGCTTGACACAGACAGCTTAGAGAAACAGGGGAAGATTGAGACAGTGTACCACAGAGCAGGTGTGACTCTGAGTGTTCTCTAAGGCACTTGCAGCTAGCTACCTCTACTCAAATGCAAGATGTACACAGAGACCTGAACCAAACCCCTGGCTCTCAACCCCAGGAGAAGGTTGGGATTAGAGCTTTTAATTGAAGCCTGTCTCTGAGTGTATCTTAATTTTGATTCCTTCAGTTTAGGAGGGCTTGAATGACAGGGAGAGGCAAAGTTTTGGTTGAACCTGTTCAAGAGGTATTTGAGTACGGTTGTTAAGATTAGGTCTGTCGTAATGTCTACCAGGACATTGATACAGCTAGTAAGGAACACTAAGCTATGTAAGGCCTGCTAAGACTAATGTCAGATATATTACAAGCTCTGGGAAAGAAATCAGTTGATCCCACAGCTGTGTTTTACACCAGCATCTGAATTATTCTAAACCTTTTGGAATTAGGGTTTCATATATCACCATCTAAGTTTGCATTGGTTAAGTGCTCCTCAACCCCTCACCAATGTCTAGGACATAACAAAATAGGCTCTTAGATAAAAGAGCTAATCCTTACAGTTCCAAAAAATTTAAAACTTAATAACAACATAATATTCTATGCTTCAGACACGTGGACTATGGAGCCATCAGATCCAAATAGCTGTTCTTTGTTGCCTAACAGGTTTCTTGAGTAGACTGACATGCCAAGTGAGTGATTTCTGGGATATCATAAGTATTGATGGTACTATACAGAAGACAGCATTAATTTTTTACTAAAAAGAAGGGAAAATTAGATTTTTTTAATCAGTTATGTTCCAAATCCTTTATTGTTTGAGTCTTGAAGGATGGTTAATTTAGAGTGAGATGCTGAATGGAACCGCGATTGCCTTTTTAAAGACTAGAGTATGGCTTGATGTGATGTAGTTTGACAATTTTAGGTAATAGCAGTTTCACGTACCTCTGTAAAAATTGTTGTAAAATTAAAAATGCATTTACCTGTCTTGGTAACTATACTCAACTGCATCAGAATTGGTCATCTTCACATTTAAAATCCTTCACAGTTTTATCCTGCCTACTTTCACATTGGTGTTGCCCTTATTGCCCATGAGTCCCAATTTTCTCCCTTCTCTCATGCGGCCTTTATTCATTAAAATTGTTAACAGCAAAAAAACCTGCAAAGCTGGTATTCCTTCAAGTCCTGCCTTAAACCTTGCCTCTGTTGTGCTGCCTGTAAACTGCCCAAGAAAGGATAAGCAGCTGGTGTGGTGTGATCAGTGCTTCTTATGCTAATTGTCTGCATGAAACTGGGAGTGAGGCATTGAACATCCCTCTGCAGCTGGTCCCACTCTCCTCCAGAAGCAATATGGGGAGGCTGTGGCTGTTGTTGGAGGTACACGTTATTTCTTCCTTAACTCCTCAGTCTAATGGGGTAATCCAGCCAAGATCTAATACAGCATGAGAATTTAAATTTGACCAGAGGATTGCCACCCTCACAGGTGAGAAACCCTGTCACCTTCCCCAAACTGGGGAGAGCTGCAGGTGCCCAGACGCAGTTCAGGTGCCCAGAATTGGCCATGAGATTTCAAAAGAGATTTGTCCCCTGAACCTGTGGCTTTCCTATTTCTGCTGCTGTTGTAATATGTAGGAATGCTGTAATTTGTAGGAAACTTTGTTTTTTCAAGAAAAGGAGCGATGTGGATTTTCTCCTCTGGACACTTTTACAAAAACCTGAGGCTTTAAATCTTGGAGTGAACGAAAACTAAATGTAAAAGTGTCAAACTTCTGTGGCACAAATGAAACTAGGTAGTTACTTTTGTGTAGATGATAAATGTGTGTATTTGTTTCTCTTACAGAAACGTGGAGTCCTGAATAAACAAAGAGAAGAGAGTTAAGCACACGCTCTGTATTGTGAACAGTAAGTGACCAGATTACATACTCTGAAGCCAAACCCTCTTTGTACTTCCATTTCTTTTTTGTTTGGGTGGTTTTTGGTTTGTTTTTTCTTTTTATTTTATTCACAGTTTTTTAACACACATAATAAATCAGTGCGGTGAGCATTTCTGCTTTTTATCCAACTCAATTTCATTTCACAGGGCTAGACTTTTATTAATCCTATAATCTTTTTAGGTAAGAGGCCCAGATAATCCACACAGTGTGTCTTCAGCATTGCCCCTACTGAGAATACTTGCTTTTTCTTCTCAGTAAAAGTGAATTGTAATACTGGAAAGAACTAAGCCAAAACCAGTATTACTATTATTATTGTAACATTTGTTCACACCTGAAATATTGCAGAAGAGCAGGTTTATCAGTGTAGTCAAATCTTGTTGGGTTGGCACATGAATAACAGAGTTTTATGGGTTTGTATTAACCACTCAAGCTCTGGCTAATTGTTCTGAACTGCCCTGGTTAGAGCTGTGATGTTCACTACACAGTATCTCCAATCACAGTGCACATCAAGAGATTAAGACTACTCACTGAGACATGAAAATGAGCCATGGTTGTGTTGCAGATGATATTATTTCTGTTGTCCATTGAAAGAAATCTCAGGCTGCTGGTTAAGTACCAGTTGTGGTACAGTAGAGAACAGACACTGCTTTTATTGCTTATCCTAAACCATACGCCCTGGGAAACTTAGCAGGTTGTATGGGTGTACTGCATTTCTGGGTATTAAAAGGTAGCAACATAGTTGGAGAACCAAAGCAAGGTGAATACATGTGAAGGCATTTCTATTAACAGTTCTAACAAAACAGTTCATCTATGCTAGGTGTTAATAGAACTTGCCTTTTTGTGGAAGAAGATTGTGGACAGTACGTAATGTACAGAGAATATGTGCTCTTCAGCACCGTTCTGCTTCTAGAATATACTTTTGACCATATGTAATGCAGCAGAATTGAAGGAATTTTATTGCCACATATGAAATCTCTATTCATGTAGCCAAACTGGTGTATGGAACAGACTAGTTTTGGATAGAAACGAATCTTGAATATTTTTTGGCAAACAGTAAAAATGAAACTTTTTGGTGGAAAAGAATATGTGTAAACCTCAGTAGCAAAAAATGCCAGTGTCTCTCTGGGCAACCAAGTTCAACAGTGGGTTTTAACATGTTTGATCATGAAAGGAAATGACATGAAAGGAAATGTGTGACATTTCACTCAAGCTGAAGGCAACATAATGCTTGTTTGAAAATCTGTATGGTTTTTATACAATATACTAAACTGTGCTACAAGTAGGCATATTTATAATGAATCATACATATGTTCCAGAAGACCATTAGGAAAAAAAAAAACCTAAACAAATCACAAACCAATTTTGAACAAACTTCTCAAAACTCTTGTTTATCTATTCCTCTTAACTTTCCATTGCTTCTCCCGTCAATCAAACTTTCCTTCCATTTTCTCTTCTTTCCCCGCCATGGCTTGGGTGGTTTATATTCCCTACATGCTGTCACACCTCTCTTCACCCTTTATCTTTCTGGTCTTTTACCCACACAGCTAATCTGCTTCAACTTCAGTTTCTCCTCGTATCTCCAACATAGAATCATAGAATGGTTTAGGTTGGAAAGGACCTTAAGATCATCTAGTTCCAACCCCCCTGCCATGAGCAGGGACACCACACACTAAACTATGTCGCCCAAGGCTCTGTCCAGCCTGGCCTTGAACACTGCCAGGGATGGAGGATTCACAACTTCCTTGGGCAACCTATTCCAGTGCCTCATCACCCTCACTGTGAAGAACTTCTTCCTTATAGCTAATGTAAACTTCCCTGTTTAAGTTTAAACCCATTACCCCTTGTCCTGCCACTACAGTCCCTAATGAAGAGTCCCTCCCCAGCATCCTTGTAGGCCCTCTTCAGTTATTGGAAGGCTGCTATGAGGTCTCCACACAGCCTTCTCTTCTCCAGGCTGAACAGCCCCAACTTTCTCAGCCTGTCTTCATATGGGAAGTGCTCCAGCCCCCTTATCATTCTCGTGGCATAGGATAGGGTCATCTCCTCTTCCTCTTGGCAGAGCTGCATTGCAGAATCTTCTCGATCCTCGGCGAAGTTTGAGCTTGCTATTTCTAGTACCAAATAGACACTCTGCAGACCAAGGGCATAATTGGTATTGTTGGGTAATAATGCACAGAATAATGCCATATGCCTATATCTAAGGGATTTCTGAAGGGTTGCAGCATAGTGTAACAGGAGTCAGCTCTTGCAATTTTTATTTGACATGAGGGAAGATATGGTGGAACTTTTGGGAGTTAAATATTTAACACATGGGATACCTTCAACTAAATCAGTTATGCTTTTCCTCCAGATCTTATGTTTTAGCAGCAGATGACTGATAGTTACATGCATAAATATTAGCAATTCCAAGCAATTTGTGTAACTCAACTAATGTATGTGTATGAAAAAACAGTAGTTGTTATAGACCTGTTTGTAGAAAGTAGATTTCACTATTGCAGACACTCCCAAGACTTCCTCCTCACTTGTATTCCTGTTTCAAGTGGCCAGAACTAACAGGCAGTTCTTTCAGAAGCGCGTGGATTTATTTGTGTATAGTGAGAAAAAATTAATCAACTAATATTGGTACTCCACCACATAAAATTTCTCTCTGTCTTGCTGGCAGAATAGGTTGACAGAACCTTTTCATAGTATCCATCGGTTAATTTTATCAGTCATGCTATTATGATTATAAACTACAAATGATGTAACAATGAATATATAATTACAGAAATGAAACTGTACAGTGGTTATTTAACATTTGTAATGTGTAATTTATTTAACTCTCTCTTTGGAATGTACATGGGAAATTAGAGTAATAAAACAGAAATAATATTACATTTATCTCTCATCTGTCATCAGCGAGGAACGGCTTGATGAGGCTGTACATTCAGCCATTTAGGGAAGTTCATGTAGGCTACCTCTGGGGTTGTTTAAGACTCCCATGTGAACTGTATGTTATTAATATGCTAAGCAACAAGTCATTCTTCTACAATTAGTATGAAGAAATTCTGGATCTTTGTTTTAAAATACTTTTTTCCGCCCAACCTTAATTAAAACCTAAAATTTAAAATACCCAGGGCTGAAAGGCAATAAATACTGGATTCCAGATATAGGAAAAAGGTAAAATTAATATTGTTCTTATTAAAATCTGAATAAAATAAAAATCATAATATATAGTGTATTTTGTGGGGTTTAATTGTTCTCATCTCAGTTTTAAATGGAAGGGCCTTTGTCATTTGTCTTTGATATTGCAAAAGATTGATGCATCTTTTGTGGAGGAGGGACAAAATCTTGTGGCGTGTTCCAAAAAAGGTGCCTATTGACCTCACATAGTCAGCAGCAATCAGATTTCATCTGCCGCA
Source organism: Nestor notabilis (assembly GCF_000696875.1). Classification (NCBI taxonomy): domain Eukaryota; kingdom Metazoa; phylum Chordata; class Aves; order Psittaciformes; family Psittacidae; genus Nestor; species Nestor notabilis. The sequence continues at coordinate 33,155 of NW_009934089.1, read as the reverse complement.
TGCTTTGGTTTATCAGATAATCAACATCTTTAGTGGCTGCTGGTTAATAACATTTTTTTCATTTTTGTTTAATAAAGGCAAGTGGCATAAATTAGGATGCTGTACAAACGAAGCACTAATACAGGAGGATGATAGCCAGACTCTGTTCTGCTGTGAGCAGATGAGAAGAAGCTTGGACTACTGAAAATTAGTGCATGGGCAGTTTGACTCCATTATATGTAGGAGAATTAAATTCATGCTCATAAGCACACAATATTACCATTGTTTACTCTAATATCTATTTCAAAAGTTACTGTGTTTTATATTTTGCTACTTACTATCGTATATCTAGAGGTGTGTAAAGTACCGGAAATGAAGTAGCTAAATGAAAGGTTCCTTGGTTTGGAAGGGTCAGTTTTGTAAAAGTGCAATTTATGAGCCTTCAAAAAGAAATGACCCTGTGGTTTCTGAATGTTCTCTGCTAATCACAATAATCTTCCTTTACATTATGATTTCAATCTTTCATTGCAATATAGTAATCTAGAAGTAGCATGGAAGTGCTCTCATTCCCTGTGCTCCCAGGTTTTGTCATTGCCCATTAAAATTCATGTGCGTGTACTGCAGGCTTGCATAAAATAGTTCATTTAAGTGTTCACGCTACCTGAATTCCTTAATGAGGTCTTCCCCTAAATTAGTTTCACTTTTTTCCCTTAAATCAGTTTCTTTTTTCTCCCTGGGTGGAAGCATGAGCTTCTAGTGAATTATATAGCAGCACTGCCATAGTGCAAAGGTTTTTTATTTTGGCTCTGTTTGGGTTATCATGTTGAGACTATTCAGAGTAGTATATTCTCTCTGACTCATATGCTTACAGAATTCTGTGCCTCAAAACCTCATTTTTCTTTCCTTTTTTTTTTTTTTTTAATTGATCCTGTATTTCAGGCACAGCTTTGCATTTTTAAATGTGAGATCTCTGACACGGATTTAGATTCTGTACTGCTTTGAGGTATGCTAGTTATGCAACCTAATTTTACAAAATGGCTCTGTGTTTGTACTTCCCTGGGGCTTCAGTTTAGATGTCATCTATCATTTTAGCACTGTGATTGATTACTCTCTACTATTTAATCTATCTGCTGCAGCTTCTCAAATTTTTCTTCTATTGGTAAACACATACTTTTCTCGACACATTTTCAAATGATGTGTTTTCCAAGTGCCCCAGAAGTCATGTAATCATATTTTTCTCAGCTAGGAATTTAACTATTTAAGCCATTCAATGCTTTCAATAAACTTACTGGCTGATATGTTATCTATTACTTGGAAGTTTTGCGTTGGAGATCTGTATTGTGTTTTCCATTTTTCAATGTTATTGTACATATTTGTTCTGAAATACAAGTGTATTTACTAACTGCTTCCTTGTCCAGCAAAAAACAGTAAAAGAAATAAGCACCTTTTATAAGCATAGGGGCCAAATGCAGGGGCTGCTGCTGCAATAGACTTTAACAGCCTTTGCACATTAGGTTTCAAAAGCAAAATATTTATTAGCTTAATTTGTTGGTTGGAATTTCACAAGCCAGCTTCAGTCAGTAGGGTTAACATGTGCTTGTTTTCTTGTCTTATATACTGTGTTCCTGTATTGTAATTTGTTATTTTTAAACTTTACATCAACTATCAACTTGGCTATGACTGTAAATCAGACCTTTTCAGAATAACACCAAGTTTCCAGTTAAAAAAGGGTTGGTTTTTTTGCATTAAGTCATACTATGTATACAAATGGCAGCATTTTTACACAATTACTGGGGTAACTTCCAGGAAGCTACTATAATGAACTGTTTCTATGATCCACATATCGAAGAGGTTTTAATACCAAAATTTCTTTTTCCCTGCAGTTTTTATTATGGCTCTATTTTATCTGTGTTTGTGAATGGAAAGGTTGATAATTTCTTTGGATTTTTTTACTTTTTAGTTACTGACTGTATTTATTATTTGTAATTAAAATCTCTTGGTAGGAAAAATTATACTGTGTCATCATAATGCAGCTTTGCTGACGTTAGTAACTGCTATTGTAGTCCTGTCTCTAAATACAGTCAGACAAAATGAATAGACATCTGCAGTGCTGCGTGCTTTTTGGGGGCGATTTGGTGTTCTTTTTTTGTGAGACCAAGCTTTAATCAGCACTTACCTTTATTTTGGAATTCTTAATCTCTTTGCACAATCCTCTTTTAAAGACTACCAGGTTAGCTTTGGATATGTATCTTAGTAATTCCTGGTAGGTGGATTCCAGCCCACATTTTGTTAGAGAATTGGAGACAGCCAGTTCTGTCACTGTTCTGTTACTGTCCTTGTAATGACTCACACTTCAATTAGGAACTTCAAGGATAGAGTTTCTTGTCAACTCCACTATTTTTCATTTATGATGCATGAAGGTTAACTCAAAAAATAGCTAATGCAATACAAGTGATTACGTATATACAGGTTAAGGTCATTCCTCAGTATGGAATTGGTGAAAGCGAAGGAACATTATTTGGCAGTTTTGGATCCTCTCCAAGTATGAGATTGTTCTTGAATTATGATTTTCTTTGTTGCCTTCATTCAATGTTTTGCACTATAAATCTTATTTTGAAGACATATAGCCATCATAAATGTCACATTTTGACAGCTTTTCTTATGCGAATGAAACTCATTCAAATCAGTACTCAGAAATGAGAAAAGATGCATCTTTAAGTTATGAATATATTGACATTTATTGCTGAAAATGCAAAGAGAATAGGAAATTCAGTTATTCACTTCCCCATGTAAATAAAAATGTTTTGCAAAGCCATTACTAAAGATAGCACATAAAAATATGTTTTATGATGTTAATCTGCTGTGTTTATATTGGTATCTGAAGTGCATGAAAATAGGCACTGTAGAATTTTTCTTGCAATAAATAATTTTGAAAATACAAAATTCAAAATTATGTTAGGAAAAAAATGAATCCTTAGATTAGGATTTTGGGGTGGAGGGGCCATATACTTTAGAACAGCTAGAAATTAGGAATGATTAGGGATGCTCTGGAATATATCAAATATATTAGCAGTGCATCTGCAGTATGTTTCTGCTTCTCTACCTTCAGTTCTGTACTGCAAGCTAAAGAGGAAAAGACATGGTGTTCCTGTGAGAGTAGCCTTGGCACAAGGCTCTTGCATCAGTAGCAACTGATGCATTTCATACTTGTGACTCTTGTAGCTATGCTAATAAACGGAACAACAGTCATGTCAGCTGAAGGCACAAGTTGTTGAACATGGTGGTCATAAAGCACATAACAAATAGGCCATGTTTACAATCTTGACAGTTAAAAAGCTTTAGTTAAGCCATTGAAGACACTGAGATTGTGTTTTTTCCATGAGCCATGTGTTTGGGAGTTTTTCTTAGTTCTCCCCAATTTCCATGACTGCCTCAGTGTCTCCAAAATCTTGAGGTTTAGAAGGGTATTTTTTCTAACTGAAAGGTGAGGTTTTCACGCGGTCACATGGATCCAGAAGCTGGAGCTTCCAAAGATAACTTCCAAACATTTATTGCGAAGTCTGGCAATACTGTGTAAAATGCATGCTAGCCTGGAGGTCTCTGTTAGTTCTGTGCAGCAGTACACTTTGATCTTTCACATAATAGGTCTCACAATACCTTTTCATTTCTAACAGAAATAGTGCCCAGGCTGCTCTTATACCATAAGTCTATTTCACTCATCCTTACAAGTTGTGATGCCATGTGAGAACATGTGGTTTAGGAAGAAAGATGAGAAAAAAGAATAAGATGTCATTTAGACTGTGCAACCTTAACCATTTTTGGTGGGATTTCGCTCTTGGAAGCGAGTCTCGGCATTTGCAAATCTAGTTTAAATGAAATGCTTAACACCACCAGAGTTTATTTAACGATCTAATTTTACTTCAGGGATAATAATTTTAAGAACTTTAAACTGCATTAAACCATTAGTTAATAAACCGCTAGCTATTAAACTGTTAATAGTTTATCCTGTAGATAACAGTGATTCTTTTTGGAGAGTTATGGTCTATTGGGCAAATATGCATTTAGGGAGGTTTTAAAAAGGGAATTACATCTAAACTTTGTAATTACATACTTAGACATTTCTAAAGGAAAATAGAATCAGTAGCTTTTTATATATGAAGCCATACGCTTCTCAAAAAGATCTAAATGTTTGTGGTCCACAGATATGCTTATAATAAGGAATTGTACATCTCAGTTTCTGTTTTGTCATTTTTATGTATTTTATGCAATTTGACTATTTGCAAGCCTCAGTGTCTGGAGCTATGACCTATCAGTGCAGACACTCCAGGTACGCTCTGGAAGACCAGTCCACATCTCGATCTCTGTGGGCTAGGTCCATATCCGTTTAAAAAGAATGAAAGAATTTGACACCTGACTTTCTTTAAAAAACAGTTGTTCAAAAAATGGTGGATTATATATAACATATGAAACTACTGTTAATGCATGTATGTTCATATAATATTATGCAAGCCCTTGTTATGATTGTTCTATTTTCACATATGTTTTAAAGATTGTTTCCTCCAGAAGTAATAATTGTCATTTTTATTAATAATCTGCTGAGTAGGCTCACTACATTAAATCACAACTAGAATTCTGCTTACATTAATTGTGATTTGAAGCATGTGGAAAGCAGTGCCATACTACTCAACCCCGTCATGGATCATATACAGTGGCTTTCAGAACTTTCTGGCATTCACAGGAGTGTGACAGCTGTACTTGCCCATTCATATATGGGGTGTCCTTCGTGGCTGATCAACAGCGAGACTCTATTTCCTCCAGTCTTTTTGTGGCAGTACTAGCAAGGCTTACACTGTTAAGCTCTATGCTGAATTAGAGGGAAGTTTTCTTGTACTTGCCAAGCATTTTTGGTGTGATTGTCAGAAGTTCTTTTTTCGTTAATGTGTATCTCTTGTGTATCTCTAGCACATTTTCAATGTGCTATTCCAAAATGAACTTTACTTAACTAATTTTACTTTTAATTAATTTGGGGATCCTTTTTCCTGTTAAATTTTGCTTCACAGTTTGAGGAGTACTTAGTAGACCCAGTACCCAAATCAAAGAAATAAAAAATAAAAAAAAAACAGGGAAAAAAGAAAAGGCATGGAAGAAATCCAGATGTCTGATACTGAAATTTTCCAAGGATATGTTAGTGGACATAAGTAACTTGCTTAAACCCTCTTGAGTAGCTTTCCTTTTAAAAATGGGCATGGTGGTACATAACATTCCAGGGGGGTTGGAATTCACTCCTGTGGTGAAATTGATAGTATTGTTACTGGCATGAAAAGAATGAGCTGATACCATCCCAGTATTGCAAAGAGTTGTTTGATAGATGTGTTCATCAGTACCTAATTATTTTTGATGTGTGTTAAAAGAAACTGAGATTATATCTGTTGTTAAGTAACCACGGTTTAAAAAAACAAAAGTTTCCTTAGTGTTTCCTAATCTTGAAGATACCTGTATAACACTGAACAAATCCTACAAATATCAAACGGAGTTTCTTGCTGCCTTTTTTACCAATATAAACTTTCCCTCCCTCCCCTGTTCATTCTCCTGGGAAAAAACAGCAGACTTTATAAGACTGAATAATGAGATGGGGCCAGGGAAGAGGAAAGCTCTGGTATAATTATCCTAATATGCTACATACTAGTATGACATCTAGCCCTATATTGCTTCTGATTCTCGTTGTTCCTTTCATTTTCTGTTTATACTGCCATGTTTCTCCTTTTGCTACTGTCTTGTTGGCAGCTCTACCTAAATTTAGTTGCCCTTCTAGAGCTACCATGACCATACTCCTCTGGAAAAGATCCCTCATTCCCCAGTGTCACCTAATTTATTTTTGTGTAGTTTCCATAGTTCGTGATCTTCTTCATAACATTGCTTTCAGAAAGATAATAACAAGGATAAAGTACATCTTCTTTCACTTACATCTGCTGGAGTGCTGTAACTAGGTTGTGACTGACCTTGCAGAAAGCTACTCAAGCTGGGATGGAACCTCTTCATGTGATCAGCAATGTGTGTAGACATAGAGAAAGTACTTGTTTTTATATGTACATTCCCTCCTCTGCATGCCCAGGTATCTTACTGTCATACTATAGAACAGTGAGGGAACCTGGAGTTTGTACCTGTTCCCTCTGCAAGAATTTGTTTCCTTGACGTAAGCTCAGAGCTCTTTGGGCATCTTTTCGTCCCAGTCAGCAAAGTGCCTTTATAGCTTTGCTTTTTGTTTTTCTTCCTTTTCTACGTACTATGGGCATAGTGATATAAAGTTACATTGCTTCAGGTAGAACACACTAAATTTGCTTGTAGATGATACATGAATACATTATCTCTGTGCCTTTTTGTTGGTTGTTAAACCCTTAGCTTTAGCATATAGCGAGTTCTCCAAATTACCTGCCTTATAGCGCACTATGTCTGATCTCTTTGAAGAGCTTCTGTTTTCTGCTGATTAGATATTTTATGAAGAGCTCCAAAAAAGCCCCCATATTTGTTTTTCTTCCTTTTCTCCTTGCATGCATGCCTGTGTGCTCTCTCACTTTTGCTCTCTCTGTCTCTTTTGTTTTTTTCCTCTGTCTTGCTGGAACATTATGTCCTCAGTTGTCAAATAGTGTTCTCTGGCTGAAATTCCAATCCTGAATTGAAAGAAATCAACCAGAAGCTCTGGAAAATGTTTCATTTTTACAGTGAAACTGAATTTTATGAGTCTTAAATGAAGAAATGTCTTCTATTAAAAATACAGTATTAGGCTTGTGAAGAGGAATGTCCTAAAGTTTAGCATATAAAACCAGAAATGTTATGATAAGATTACAAAACCTTGAGAGGTTATTTGAATGATCTCCATGTTTCTAGAGACTAAATAAAGCTTTTTTTATTAATCCAGTTGTCATTTTATTTGCTGCAATATATATCAGGTTTATAGAATCTCTTCAACATTAGCTTCCCAGGAACAACGCCACCGAAGTGCAACTGTCAGTCAGCTGAGTGATACAGATCCAACGCTGAAAATAAACATGGATGATTAAGCAAATTGTTACTTTTCAGAAACAGCACATCCATTTCTGTGTAGCATCAATAGGAGATTTTAAAAAATGTGTGCAGGGCTCAAAAAACTGTTGAACAGTCTGTATTGACTGAGTAATACAGTGGTTTTGCGAGTTAGTCTGTTGGTCAGTAAATGAGAAAGAGATGGGTTATGAGTTACAGATTATCATGATCTGCATGCTAGGAGGAAAGCAGTTAACAATAGAAGAGTATGACAGCTGTGAATCATTGCTGCTTAAAAACATTGGGGCTACAAAGGCACGTTAAAGCCTTCTCTAAGGATTCTCTATAAAGTTGATGATTCAAGTGTGTGTGAGTAAAGGCATTTCTATAGTGCTCAACACTGCTGTGCTGCCAAACAATACGTGGCTTTCAGGAGGTGAATTGGCATACAGCATACGTGTCCCTGTTTAGTCTTGCCTGTTCCTAGACATATGTTCTGGTTACCTTCTGGTTACCAAAATGTTGCTTCATCTTTTTTTTTTTAGCTTAGGAGTACAGTATAAGTACTGTCACAACTTCTTCAGCAGAAAGTTATGGCAGGGTAGTTGGACAGTTCGTTAACAACTTGAAACTCAGTGATCTAGAGGGACTGGAGCTGTGTTAATTGATTATATACTGTGGTGCAACCTGCCTTATAGAAGTTATTTCAAGCTAGAGGTTTAGAAGTATCTTTCGGGAGATTTAGATGATGTTTATATATAAGATTTTTTCAAGTTAATTGAAGTATAGTTAGTACTTCTCATGAAAATTAACAGGAGGAGCAGACAAATCCTGGGTTACAGTCACAATTTTAGATGTCACAAACAATCAAACTCTCAACTGATACCAAGAAAAAAACACCACTAAAATTAGAGAACAGGAGATGTCAAATTGTTTCTAAATAGAAGCATTCATCAGCTGTCATGCTGCTGACTTCTTAACTTCAGTAATCATGTTTGGACTTGGTGTGGTGCCAGTAGAAAGGATTTGCTCATTTATTTTTCAGGGCCCAGAATTTTTTTAGGCCACATCTAGAAATAGTTATCCTCAGAAAATACAGTGCGCTGCACTGTAGAAAAGAAAGAATTAGGGACTTGCAGTGATAATAGCAAAGAGTAAGGATGAAAGATCACAGTTGTTTAGACTTAAAAGGGATCTCCATAGTAACTGCATTCATTTAACATATTTAATACATGTATTATTACCTTTTACTTCTCAGACTGGGTAAAATTTATTTGTTCACCTAGAATTTCATGTAACGTGTTCCATCGATTTCTCTCAGAAAGGGCAAGAGATTGAAGTTAAATGAATAAGGGTGAGCAGGTTAAAATAAGGATGATGTTCTTCAGTAGGTTAAGAGTTAATAGCGGTATAAGAAAGGAAGAGGCCTAAGAATTGATTCTGAAGGCTGAATATCGATTTACATTGAAAAGATGTAGAAAAGGTGTAATAGAAAGGATATTTGTTACAGGTGTGTTACCTATATTGGTAAACAAGAGCAATGACAAATTAGAGCTGGAAAAATGAAAGTACAGATTTTGCTGAAATACTGATAAGCTCTTCCAGATGCCCTGATGAAAAATTGCCACTAGTTGATTTTCTCTTGTGATTGTCTTGACCTCCAGCATATTTTCTGTAGGACTTCTGTCATTTTCACCCAAAATATGAGTAGCCATTCAGAGAGCTTTACATTTTCCTTCTAGCTTGTGCCTGGTTTAAAAGAAACAAAAGAAGTAGAAATATTTGGCAGTGATACATGGTGTCTGATATGTAGGCAGCAGCTACTGTACTCTGAAACGATGTTGAATGCTGTCTCAGATATTTTCACGGTTAGGTGTCTGTGGCTTATATCAATGCCTGTTCACAGATTAAATAGTTTCAACAAACAGTTGTAATTCAGTTGGGGTTTTGGGAAGCTAATAATGGTATATGCACAGTACTTAGTTTCAGTACCTTTACAGTTTTACGCTGGAACAATGTGTTACAATACAAGACTTTCCTCAGAAGAAACCTGAAGTGAGTTTTGTTGCTTTGCTTTTGAATAGAGTTTCCTGTGTTAATATTGCTAATTATCTTATCACCTTGTGATCGGGTCATCAATAAAACACCGTACAATCCATATAAAATTCACAATAATTTACACAGGTAGTGTGAACTTCACATGTGCTGTGCTTTGAATCTCTCACCTTCCATGGTCATTTATGCCTGGTGCCTAATAAGGCATATAAACAAGGTGGTCTTCACATTAGCAGTTGTAAAGATAATCAATTACGACCTTGTACAAAAATGGCAAATGCTTTGTGTGATGCCCAGCTATACTTCTTATGTATGGAGGAGAGTCTGGCAGATCCCTGATGATGAAACAGTGGGATCTGTGGCAAGGGAGTAATCCTGTGCAGGACATAACTGCTGGCACAGCTTATGGATGATAGAAGTGTCCACTGGAAAAATGCTGGTTGGCATGGGGAAATTTTGTGAGGAAAGATGCTAATTCTGTTTGCTTTTCATAAAACTCTTATTTAATTTTTCACAAGAAGTTTCTCTCCTTCAGTGGAGAATAAAGCACATTTCCACTGTAGTTAAATCATTGTTGCTAGGTAGGATATGACTTCTAGCTAGGTAAACCTTGCTAGTAAAGAAGATGAGTTAGTTTTAAAGGATCTGAGGATCTTCCTTCTGTTATGGTACGTGGGGTTTTCCCCCTTGTTTGTTTTGGTATTTTTTCTTCTATCTTCCATCCCCCCCAAAATTATTTATGCTTGATACTACAGTATTTTTGGTGTTATACTTCTTACTATGTATGTTTTCACATTTAGTGTTGTATTCTGTGTTTGTTTATTACATTTGGATGTGCGGGTAGCTAGTACATATTTGTTAATGTTTATATTGTTTAACCTTATGAGCCTTGAAACTTGAGACCTTGAAAATAGCTTCAAGAACTTTTCATGATCATTGTATGTGCCCCTTGTATTTTTAAGAAAGCTGCCTTTCTGTTTCTTAGTCACCACTCTAAGATGGGCAGTTGCCAAAGTTGTCACATCCAGGGCAGGTAGTCAGGCAACATGTGGTCTACTTCTCTTTAGTTGTGCACTCTTCTCCCACTTACATGATTTATGCTTATGCCTGGTTGTGAAAACTCAGCATTTTCTCTAGTGCTTACAGTGAATAACACTTGGTATCAGGACAAGCAATCAGTTCACCCCCAAGTTACAGTAGTGCTACTTTCGAAACCAGCAGTAGAGTGTTGCTTAAGGAGAGCCCATTAGATTGCCCTTCCCCAGAGACAGATTCAAAGCACTGTGTGATGCCTTTGAAATATAATTACTAAAAAGCCACCCATTTATTCCAGTAGAGTTGTCAGGATATGCAGGTGAATTTTTTAGTGTTTTAATTAAAGATGCATATCTGAGGTAACCTAGCAAAAGTAGTTTGCCTAATTAACTTCCTTTAGTTCACCATTCTGTCAGTTGCTGGTGATTAGTAAATATTTGGTTTCTTTAAGCCTGGTTTCTGTAGATGGGAGATACAGATATTTATAATTATGGAAGAAGAGACCAGTTAATTTCCATGTCTTTTCCCATATCTATTGGGACTTTTCAGGTCACAGTTCAGCTTAAACAAAACTATTGAAGGAATACAG
>NW_009934089.1:9444-22443 GCF_000696875.1 Nestor notabilis | reverse complement strand
TTTTTAAGTAATGAAATAAGAAAAAAAAAAAAAAAAAAAAAAAAAAAGCTTTTCCATATGAAATAATAAATTCTGTAACTCTTTTGTCTTCTGCAAGTAACACTTGAAAAAGGGGGTTATTTCTTAAATTTATAACTATGCTTTTAGAAGTCTATTTACTGTAAGGCATGTTCATGGTCTCTTCAAATGTGAATGCATAAAAGGGAGTCAATAATGGTCATTAATAGAATGGGGAATAATATGCAATAGCCCTATATCAAAAGTCATTATATAGCACAGTAGTTTTCTGGACTGCATATAATTACCCCAATTTCAGTGGGGTAACGCACAGCTGTGAAAATGGTCAATTCTTGTTGCTTACACTGTTATTTTCTATTCCACAGTAAAAGTTGAGATCATTCTTTATACCTAAATTAATATTTTATGTCAAAGCTTGAGAAGAAAAGAAAGGGCTTTGGTGGGGAAGAGATGAAGTTTACATGTATAATTGAAAGCTGCACTGAAAAGGACATTGTGGTTAATGCCAGTTCCCATGGTTACTTGCAAATAATTATGCAGTTTTAAAAACAAAACTTTTTTGCAGTCTTACTTTCAGGCAGATAAGTGTCCAGCAGTTAGTTGTAATTAGTTATGTAAGAAATAAATTGTCAGCCTTGATCTTCAAAATTCTTCTGAGCCTACATGTTTTATGCTTGTGCATACTGCATTTTTATTGCCTTCCCTGAGATTAGATTTCCAGGTTAGGCAATTCTGTCTGGCTTGACTAATCTTACCAGGTCACTATCATAGTTTATTCTTACCTCCACAAGTTTTATGGGAGGCTGAGAAATCCTTTAGAGAAACAGATACTGTTTTCTAAAGCATCATCTCTTTTATATTTAAGAGTTGTGCTCTTTTCTCTCAGGGCCTTTTTTTATTGTATGCCTAATTTTATTAACACCATTCAGATCATGGAAACCACAGTGATGAAAATACAGCCTGCCATGAAGGTTGGCCATAAGAGACTACTGTTCTTCTGTGCTTCATTAATAAAAACTGTAGGTTTATCTTATTAATAATAGTAGCAATATGGTTATTTTATTTGTAATACCATACAAGCATGATGTGATAAATGAACAGTCAGATTCAACTGCCCAGGTTTTTCTAAATTAAACTCTGCCACTGTTTTGTTCGCGAAGGTGCCCTACACTGGAACTGCATGTACTGCATGTACAGTGACATTGTACATGTCATTGCAGAGTTAGGGAAGCACAAGACATAGCTTAAAACTTACACTGATAACAATTCTGAACTTTGATTCTGAAAAGATTTTGACACTTGTGTGTGAAGCATTTTCAGATAATTCTTTCTGTTTAGATACGTGTGAATTTTTTCATGTTTGCAGCATTGTTTTTCCGATTTGTCAGAAATAGGTATAACAAGATAGGTCATTTCATATCAGCCCTGCTTGCTTTCTGTTTGTCTTTCTTGTCATTTTTTATCAAGACATTTTGGTATTGGGACAATAAATGATTTACTTTTTTTTTTTTTTAATTAACACTAGTGGTTAAAATATTCTGTTCAACCATTTTATATAATTTTATTTTTAAAGTTTGATAAGCACTTGGTTTATAATTAGATTAACTGCTCTTTTCTCTTTCAGCACAACACAGAGATCTGGAAAACAGTAATTCTTCACATTGCACTTTGGTTATTTTATTTTCTGATTCAAAAATCTTAGTATCAGACTTTCTCATTGTCATGAGTTATGATGATGTTTTTAGGATGAGGATAAACTGTAGAACAATGAATATTTCTTGGTCACAATACTTGTTCCTCATTGTGCACACTGAGAGGGCAGCTGGTATCAGCAGGTATATCTGGCAAAGGAAGCAAGAGAAACAGTTTGATTGACTCTGAAACTGTAGAATCACATAATATTCAGGTTGGAAGGGACCTTGAGAGATGTCCCAGCCTGGCCTCCTGCTCAAAGCAGGATCAGCACTTGAGTTTAGCAAGGATGCTCAGCACTTTGTCTGGGCAAGTCTTGAAAACCTCCAAGGATGGAGTTTCCGCAACCTCTCTGAGCAACCTGTGCCAACGCTTAATTGTCCTTTCGTGGAAATGTTTATCCTCACATTCAGTTAGAACTTCCAAGATTCAGTTTATCATCATTGCCTCTTGTTCTCCCACAGAGCGCTTAGTGTACAAATAAATGTCATTGTGATCCATAAATACAACTGTCGTGGTTTAAGCCCAGCCGGCAACTTGGAACCACGCAGCCGCTCGCTCACTCCCCCCCTTTTCTTTCCTCCCCCCGCTCCCGGAGGGATGGGGAGGAGAATCGAAGGAATGTAACTCCCACGGGTTGAGATAACAGCTCTCCAGTAACTAAGGTATAATACAAACCACTACTGCTACCAATAATAGTGATAAGAGGAATTACAAGGGGAGAGGACACAACCGCTCACCACCCGCCGACCGATACCCAGCCCGACCCGAGAAGCGATCTGGCCTTCCGGGTAACTCCCCCCAGTTTATATACTGGGCATGACGTGCTGTGGTATGGAATACCCCTTTGGCCAGTTTGGGTCAGGTGTCCTGCCTCTGCTTCCTCCTGGCTTCCCCTCCTCTCTGGCAAAGCATGAGACTGAGAAAGTCCTTGGTCAGAGTAAACATTACTTAGCAACAACTAAAAACATCGGTGTTATCAGCGTTGTTCCCAAGCTGAAAGTCACAAACACAGCACTGCACCAGCTACTAAGAAGGAGAAAAAATGACTGCTGTAGCTGAACCCAGGACAACAACTTACTTAAGTTAGCATTACGTGCAATCAGAATAAAAAACAGTATGTCATGTCATGTTTTTACATGAATTCATATACAAAATATATAAATTGAGGTTTCTAATGTATAAAATTAAAAACAGCATTTGAGATAAAATGTAGACATTTTCTCAATATAAAACTTTAAGGAATGATATTTGAATTTTAAATTTTCCTTTTTTAATTTTAAAATCTCTTTATTTTAGAACAGTTTTATCATGGGCAATAATTTCACAAACACATGCTTTTTCCTCTCCAGTGGAAGAGGCTAAAATGTGCACAAACAGATTCTCAGCAAGATGCTCTTGTTAGAGCTTCTCAGAGCTGCTGCTTTATGAAAGCACAACATCTGGGCTGTATTATGAAAAATATATTTGGAATTGTCATTCAAGCAAAATGAAAATTCTTTATCACCAACAGATCCTATATCAGTCTGGAAATCTTCCATTCTGAAACACTGGAAAAACAGAAGTGAAGCATGTCTGGATTTTAGTCATATAAATGAACTTGAAAGGGGATTATAAGCTTTGCTATCTTGTCCGTTCTTCAAGTAGGAGATAATAAGGGTGACCACCCAATATGCAGAGTCAGTTCTGGGGGGAGAAATGTGTCATCCTTTCTCTGTCTAAAGTTATCAGTCTTCTGATGCATTTGTTACTAGGAGTAGCTAGGTTCTTAATAAGTCTTGAAGCCAAAAAGCTAGATAAGGCATCTTCTTCTAAAAAAAAAAAGATCACTTTCCCTATTCTGCCTTTGTTTTTCTACATCATTCTGCTCTTCTCGACACTACTTTTTTTTGGCCCCTTCTAAGTATTTGCTTAATGGGCTCCTGTTTTTTCCTTTTTTGTACTTTTTTCTTACTACTATGCTCAGTACTTTCTTCTTCCATCCTGTCTTGGTTCCAGTTTCTTACTGCACTTCCCTTTCTCCAGTCACATTTCAGCTAAAAGATGAGCATAGAGCCTTACCCATTTTGCCCCTAAAAGATGTTGTGAGCTTGAGTTTTCCTGAGCATAAGACTCAGCTTGCAGACTTCTACAGAGCTGACTCAGAAGAACCTTGTTGTCTGGAAGGCTGGAACAACCAAAACCCATTTGGGTATACGAAATTACATGATACACTACAGTGGGCAACAGAACTACTCCAGAATCCTCTGTGCATTGATTGACAGCTACTTGTCAATCCTAAGGCTGAAATGAAAATAAGCTTAACACCTCAGTTCCCTCTTAAATGCTGGTGCATGTTTAAAGCACAGGCTTTGTGCAGCTAACTAGTTGCTCCACTGTAAATTCTTATTGTCCTCTCTATACATAATCTGTTCCTGGTTTTATCTTGGAAAGCAGAGTATCTCACTGTCTTTTGTTTCCCGAGGGTTTTTCAATGCCTTTTGCTTCTTTACATGTATCAGGAAAGCCCAAGCAAAAAAACAAAAGTCAAAGTAGTCAAAATTTGCAGATTAAGGCCAGTTCACTTTCAAAAGACTTATGAAGAAACACAGTATTCTTTGATTAAGTGTCCATGACTTGATTTGGAGTTGTTTAGGTTGAAATTACTTGAACAAATTAAATGTTTAATATGAGCTAACAGGTTGCACATCAATACATTTTAAATGGCTTGAAAAACCTAGCCTTCAGTTTATTATTCACATGTCTGAAGAAATGAAATAATAATCTAATGCAATGACTGCTGGAGGTGAGAAAACACATGGAGCAGTCTCCAAAAAAATCTGAATACATGAGTTCAATATTGTCTAAAAAGAATTCCAGTGTATTCTGTGCTGTCATAACTTATTTCATTGTGAAGTAGTGATATTCTTCATACATGAGTAGCAACAAAGTAGAATAGAAGGTTATCAAATATATAATGAATTTGAAAAGGCCACCTGTACACATAAGAGACTCATTTTTTGCAAAATATTCTTTGTGTTGCTGGATTTTTAAATATCCATCCTGAATTCTGCAATGATATTAGAAACAGGAGACCCCACGCCTGGGTGTAATGTGTCATAACAGACTGCATTATCAAATAATCTATAGATGATTCAAGGTGTTATCATTATAAATAATGCTGTCATCATATTACTATGTTTCATTATTCATTGTGTATCCAACAAGTATGCTTAAAGAAAAGGACAATGGTTTTTAACACAGGAAGCAAAATGCATTTTCAGTGTTGTGCAGAAATATTCAGTGTTCAGAGACTTACACTTGTCCTTGGAAAGAGACTAAATTGGAATTGTCATTGGGGTTGTCAGCCAAATGCACTCTTTTTTCCCATTGAGATGTATTCATATACAGTTCATGTATTCATATACAGAGAGAGAGACAGAGAGAGGAGTTACTGCACATTTATATTTCTGTTTATGAAAAGATGTGTGTGTATATTAAATTATGCATATATATCTTTACATCTGTGTATATTGATACGTGTAGGTTCATGCCCATGAGAAGGAACACTTTTTCCTGTTTTGATATTAAAACTCCAAAATCACATGCTATAGGTATGCAGTGGTAACAATACTAAAAGAAGAAGTAGTTCTTAATATTTAATGCCCAAAAGCCAAAGTCCAGAATGGAATTAATTTACTACAGGTTTTAAGTCAGGTAGGAAGATAGGAATTGCTAGTAATAAACAAGCCTTTCCATTGGCTTCAGCATATTCAATTTTAGTTGCATGATCATATCCTAAAGTAACTGAGACAGAGGATTCCAGAATATAAGCAAAATGCAGAATGCTCAGGGAAACAGCAGATACTCAGACTTTCTTTTCGTCCTCATTGTTTAGTGGGATATTTACATGTGCTGTTCACATCTTTCTCTGAGGATGGAATTATTATTTTTTTCTGTGGGCTTTTCTGTGATACTTAATATTATTATCTCATAAAGGTAATGATATGGTACTTGGATACTAAGAAACTTGCAGCACCCATCTGAAAAGAGGAAAAGGTTTTAGTTAATTTTCTGTATGGGTTAGTAAGGCACATAATGCACGGGAGTTTCCGTTCATTTTGTGTGTCCTATTAGCGCAAAATCTTTAGCATCTTAATTCTGTCAGATGGAAAGCCTCCCTTGGAGGGACTTAAAACTAGAAGGAGGCGAGACACACTTAGCAAATTTCACAGTTATTTCTGGAAAGCCAGGAGTACTGAGAAACTGAGTACAAAGCCAGGTACTGGTAGAGGAGTGCTTGTTTGCTTCTGTTTCTACAACTGCTGATGCTTTTCTCTGGATTTCTTCTACCTATAATAGTTCTTGTCTTCACCACACACACAGTCTTCCCTGAGCAATTCATACTAGGTTGCCATATCCGTGTGTACTCTTTTCCAGTCTGTCCACCTGTCTGCTCCTTCATGCTTCTGTCCCATTCTCTTCCTGCCTTCTGTCTCTTTTCTCCTTTCTCTGGCTCATCTTCCTTCCTGGGCTGTTGGGCTGTTGGGCTGCGATCTCCATTTGCACTGCACCAGTTTCCACCCCTTCTCCCCACCCAGCCTCTTTGCCCAGTGTCAGTCCCAGGGCACACAAACATACACACTGTGACCAGCCATCCCCTTAGAAGGTGCGACTTTATCTCTTCCTTTCTTTTTGATTGAAAGCCAATCAACTCCATGTCTTTCTTGCTTTTTCACACTGGAAGGCTTCATATAAAAAGGATGCTTCTTTTATTCTGAGTTCCTGGATGTAGTGCTGTGGCTATATTCCTGAAATTTTCTTCTGCTCTACAGTAGAAATCCTTGGTTTTTCCAGTTCTTGGCTGGAACAAGTTGATTGCAGGTGGAAATCTGGTGTAACTGCTGGTCTTTAGTGTCTACTGTAAATAGATGAACTGAGGATTTGTTTTTTTCTGAAGGCCCATTGATTAGACAGATTTAGACACTTCACAGAAATCAACACATTACTGGTGCCAGGGTCAATCTTCTACCTGACCGGAAACACGTAGGGAAGTTAAACTTCTTCTTGAAATATTTGTGATAGGTTTTTTCCTCAAAAAAAGAAGTCTTTTTTTCCCCCAGTATTATAATTTTAATCAATTTGAGGAAGATATACAGTGTGGGAATTTCAATGGCCCACAGGTTTGGCACAGTAAACAGACTCGCATAATCAGCAGTACTGACAGCTTATAAGAATAGGCTTGAGATTGTTGCCTATCGCGTAGTGTTTAAAATAGTTTCTTGTATATTTCTCCATATGCCAGATTCATTAGCTGTGGCTAGAAGATAGAAATTTTTTACAGTAAACTGCTGAATTTACTGCTTTATTAAAATCGGTATATAAATCATACTCATTAAGCTGAAGGACAAAACAAGAAAAAATTCAATTACAGGATCTAATAGAGCATTATGTTGAGATTTAAATGGCTGCCATGAAAGGATAAATGAAGTATTTGTTAGATTTCCAGTAAGTGACAGCTTACTTCTACTGAAGAACTTAAGCTTATTTTCATAAACTCATTTAATATTGTGCCATCTTTCTTTCTCAAGAAATCTGGTTAGTATGTGTTTACAGCAAGCTGTTTTGCTGTTTTGATTGTCAGAACCTTGAAAAATATCAAGGTCAAATATAGAATTGCAAATTAATGCAAAAATGCATTTAATATACTGATAGATGATCTACTCAAATGCTCCTATTTTTATACTTATAATTTTTTAATTGTAAAAGAGATGACTGAATTTAATGAGCTGAAAATGATGGCATAGCGTTATTAGTTGGAGTTGGAACAATTTACTTGGGTGATATGCAGGTTTTCTCACAGAACTCTGCCAGTATAATTCAGTCCAGAACTGGAAAAAAGTATTACCAACCAAACTAATATTTAACACTCCTACTCCAGTAGTGGCTCAACAGAGGATGCCATTCACTGAACGTCATAACAGCACTGTAGAAAAGGAAGAGAATGAGGAAGTAGTAACTTAATGTAGCTCTTAACATGGGCTGGTGAGTATTTTTATAAGGCTGAAGTTGGAAAGTATTTTTTTTTTAGTGGTAGATAGCAGGTCTAACAGCTTTCTCAATCCTAAGAAAAAAAACCAACTTTTCCTTTGTTTTCCAAATCTCCTCTAGAAAATTCACTCTTCTGTAGAAGTGTGTTGTAGAAGACACTGTGTTAACTTGTTACACACACACATACACACACGCACATAGACGCACACTGTATTTTAAGGCATGTTTCAGTTAAGAATGTCTTTTCTATTGAGGTTAAAGTGCTTGAGTCCATGTGTGCAAGTTTTTCTCCTTTCCATATTTGAAGATAGAAGTTAAATGTGTAGTTAATTATGTGGTGTCTTAAGGTCTAATTATGGTGTCTTTCTATATAAAATGTGAAGATTATGAATCTATGGTAGTACCAAGCTCTTTTCCTTTGGTAATTCTTGAAACATAAACCCACAATATTAATTAGAAAGTAACTTGCAGTATGTTATCCTACAGTGGCAATTGTGTTGAAGGCTTGGACAGTATGATGTCAGAGGAGATCAGTAGGTAAATGTAAACAGACATGAGTTGGGGACTAATTTAGCAAAAAAACTTTTTGGAAGTTACTGACTTAAATCCTTCCAACAGTATAAAGGCTGGATGTAGGGTAGTGGGAAGTGACAAAACTGCTGATCAACATATTACAGAACAGTGGGAGGTTAGAAATCGAGACTCGATACCAGACTTTGAACAAAGCTGACAACATTTTGCTCCTTGCATTAGCCCCTCCTGCTCTCTTTTGCACTCTGATTCCTGGAGGGAGAAAAAAATGTGGTGAGCTGTTTGACTTGTCAAAACAATTGTCATAGATGAAACCCTACAACTCTGGTTTATCAATTTGCATTGGTGATTTTAGGCTCTCTTTGACTGTGGGCTCTGAAACTAAGCTCCACAAAAATCCAAGCAGTTAATCAGTGCAGCACTTTTTGTTTTCACCTCAGCTTTTCATTTAAACCCTACATCCTGTTTGCCATATGTGACAGTAAAGCTGGGAGGGAGAACTGTGTGAGAGCATCCTCGTCATGAGTGTCTGAAAGTACGGGCTGTCCCCAGCCAGCAGACAGAATGAGGCTGGGCTGTCAGTCAGGATACAATTTTAAGTTAGAGACAGGATAAGTTCAGACAAAATGGAGAGCAAAATCACTTGTGCACAGGTCAGATGTCTTTTCCTGCTTCCCCCACAAATAATACATGATTTCAGTTTCTAGGCATACATTGTGGTGTCAATCCCTTTCCTTCTGTCTTTCCTGATACTTCCTTCTCACCCGTAGCCATTTCAATAGGAGAAGCTGCACAACTGAAATAATCTTAACTCACCAGGAACTTAACAATTGTGGAGGAAACACCTCGTCAGTCTGTGCTTCACTTTAGCTGGACAAAATTTACTTAAAGACCTGTTTCTAGGAATAATGTGAGCCTTTGATCTCTGTCATGAACTAATATAGTCAGCTAAAACCCAAAGGTAATTTTTTTGGGCTGTTGCTGGTCATAGTTAATCTGTTTAGACATTGGGGGAAGAAGTTAGGCCCAAGTTTCCATAGTCCTGGTTCTCATGCATGATTCAGCATTCTAGAATGAGAGTTCCACTTCCATGAAAATGATATGATGTGACTGTTGAAATTTTGTGATTTTGTCATAGTATTAACTACCTGATACCATTTTGATAGCAAGTAAATAGAATTCATTGTAACTTCCCAGGGCTGATCTAAAAGGATATAGTGTAGTAACTTAATGCTGATTATTAGTTATTAGAACACAGGTTTGAAGAGGCTGCATATGGTACAATGCTGTTTTCTGTCCATGTGTGAAGGAACAAAGATGAGCAAGAAGGAATAGGGGAGATGAAATCTGAAATTTGACACATCCCATAAAATATAGCTGGGCACTCTTTTGCTCCACATGTTTTACCCACATCTAGCACAAGACAAAAGATTTCCTTCAGCCTAGTTGCATTTGGGAGCCACTGTTACTTTCTGCAGTTGCAGGGTGGAAGCTGTAGAATGGGATTCCCAGGGCGTCAGAGCAGAAGAGTTGGAAGTAGCTGTATCATGATGTGTCACTACATTGCTAAAAAAGGTTTGCTTTGTCCTCTCTCTCTTCCCTCACCCTTCAGGAGGACACTGGCTACTGCTAAGAGAGGAAAGGGCAATGGAACAGGGATGAGAAAATACTGATTTACAGAATATTTGAAAATAAGTTGTACTTTCTGAACAGTGAGCACCTCAAGCAGTGCATGAACTTGGTGGGTCGTGGTGGAACAGTTTACACCAGATACAGGCTTTTGAATCCTGTATTTCCCTGGCTGAATGGTTAGTCACATAATCATTGTCATTGGTTTGGTTGTCAGGATCGTGAAAAGCCACAAGTGAGCAGCATGTGAGTTCTTGGAGCTTGGCTACTATTGAAGTCTGGGCTGTCTAAAGCTAAGGCTCAAGCCAGAGGGCTCCCGTGCTATGCCTGGAGCTGTGTGGCAGTGCTGCGCGGTTGAAGAAAGGCTTGTGAGTGTGGAGGCTTTCCCAAGTTCCAATTATGGAGGTGAGAGTGAAGATGGATAAAGATTCTGGAAAGAAATCATTGGTACTGAGAGCAGTTTAAGCGTCTCTCAGTTTGATTTGCTCTGAAGTGGTATAGGAGAGCTTATATATTGTTGCTATCCCCACACGATAACAGAGGCATGATAACTTTTTAAAGTTCAACCATTATTTCTCAAAGGAACACGTAAGGTCCGGCAGCTCTTTGTTGATCTGCTTGTTAGGAGGAAGCCAAGTCTCTGCCCAGAGCAGTAGAGCTGTGGTTTCCTGACTTGCCCTTCCTGGCTGGGCTAAGTGCTGTTTTAATGGCTCAGACCAGGCCATTTGGCATGGGGACGGACAGTGCCTCTCGGCTGAAGTCCTGGTCAAACATTCACTGTCTCCACGGTCCCCCATTGACTCCAGAAGAAAGGAAATGTGAAAAAAGATATGGAAACAAAATTATACTGTTGCTGTAGCCCAAGAGAAGTACTTTTGGTGAAGAGGAACCAAAGTGATTTTTGTTGTGGCTGTGGAAGTGGTGGAAGGAGCCTGGCCCTTGTTCACTTCCGCATACACAAGTCTCATAATGCATATTCATTCCTACCAACAATTAGGAAAATGCAGCTACCAAACACAGTGCTTTCAGATATATCTGCTTCTGATTGTCCAGTGTAAGGCATTTTTATTCAAACCTCTGTTCAGATGCAGGACTTAGGGTCAGTAGATGCTGAGGGTTGTAAAAGTGTGTTGGAAGCACTGTTGAAGAAGAATGAGTGCTTACTGGACATAAAAGTTGAATGTCAAGCTGGCTGCTGGTAGTTTGTTTACAGATGATGTCTTTTTGATGACTCGAGGCTTGTAGATTTCTCTTTTTCCTTTTCTTGTTTTTTCATCAGTTCCAACCTGAAATGTGAAGTATGTTTATTAGGAAACCAGTGTTGTCATTGCTTTGAAAGGATGATGCTGACAGTGTAGCTCCTTATAAACTATTTTTGTGTTGCTTTGCTGGGGATTTGGACAAGCTAGCCACTGAAGCAGAAAAAGCACAGCCAGTGTTGTCAAATATTATTGGTGCAATGTGCCTTTATATGTGCGTGGCTGAGCAGCATCAAATGGCATTTGACATGGTTCTTTCCCAAGGCCATAGCTTGCTGCATACAGCAAGCTCTCAGTTAAATAATTATATTTTATATTTATACACACACACATGCATCATGTTTATAATCCATCAGGGTGATTTGCATCAATTTGTAAAATATTCCTCCACCTATCCTACTTAATTTTTTCATTTCATATTAATAAGCTGCTCTGAAAAAATTGTGGCATCTGTCCCAAAATAGTATCCTTGAGTTAAATAAACCTTAATGCATCTAACTATCATACACAGCAGTCATAAATATGTTTTCTGAAGTAGTAAAAAAAGCCTAAAATTAATGATTTAGCAGCTGTTAAATTATACAAGTGGGTTTTTTTACCCAGTTTTCTTGGATGAAGACTCTCAGACCTGTAAGTTGTTTTTTTTTATGAAGCACTGAAATCTTTCTGTTGGCTATACTTAAGAAGGAATATAAAGAGTATTTGTTGTCTCTGCCTTCAATGCAAATAGGAATCCAGCTCTGTTATATTACATGTTGTACACAGAAGTCATGGGGAAATGCCACAGTTTATTTAAGTAGAATTATTTTTGAACAAGTTGATGCTTTAGCTGCATTTTTTTTTTTAATACCACTTTCTTGTTAGGATTCTTCTGTTGAATATTTGTTTTGCAATTCAGAAAGATAGTATTACAGAGGCATAATAACTTTGAAGTCCTAGATGTGCAAATTTAAAATGAAGTAGATGTTTGTTTCTCATATTTTACTTTTTGTACAAGTCTCCTTCTGTCTCACTAAATGATGTAAAGAACAGATGTCAGCAATGACAGCAGACATCTGGTATAGGTGTGAAGATTCAGCCACTACTGTAGCTGAATTTTTACTAATTCAGGCCAAATAATGGTGGCATCTTTTCTGCATGCTGTTTTTATTTTTCTGTTCACTTTAGGCTGAGAGGAAAAACACCTGCCAATCCATATTGAAACGTTTGTGTTTCATTGATCGCTACCTGCAGGGGCTATCCCTGTAATGACTGTTCAACAACTTGGGGGTGAAAATGATCTGTCTGTCTAGTCCTGTGTGGGATAACTCCCTATGGAGAAGGACAAAATGGTCAAAGCCTCACTGTTACTTTGGCTTAGGCTTGTCTTTTCAGTAAAATTTTGTTCACCATATCTCCTACTTGCTGCTGGCAGCAAACATGGGGATTTTTTGCCCCTGGCTTATGAAATTATGGTTTTATTAAAGCCTGTGCAGTATGTGTTAACTTGGTGAGAAAAAACTCTATATTAACCTTCAACTCGGATAACAGCCTAGTATATTTTTTAAAAATTCTTCCAAAATCAAATTCCAGATAAATAAGTATATAATGGATTTTTTTTTTCTTTACAAGCTAGAAATAAGTTTAGTGTGGTTACCTTGTGAGAATATTTAGGATTTTTCATCTCATCACCTGTTAGCTCAACTGAATTACAAGCTGGTAATCATAAGCGCACTAGTAGTATATATGTTGCCAATTTAATGATTTGTTTTTTAAAGTAGTTTCAAGAACACCACTGTTTCTCTCCTAATTATGTAATTCATTGTTTTGCTGTTCCCTTTCTTCCCTTGAAGAGGGAAAG
>NW_009934089.1:0-9422 GCF_000696875.1 Nestor notabilis | reverse complement strand
GGAAAGAGTACATGTCAGAGAAACTATGTATCATCTGTTTTCAAATGCACAAAGTAAACCAGCTGGATCAGAAGCAAGAGAAGAAGCCTGTAATATTTTCCAGTTATAGCAATATTGGAACTTTAGTTCTAGAATTAGTTAAAAATATTTCAGACATGAACTTAGTGTTCTTTTGAAAACATTGTATATCCTGATAATTTTTGAAACAGGAAAAATTATTCTGTAGCCACACTTCCTGTGGCTCAATATTGTTTAGGAAGCAAATACAGCCAGTACCACTGCTCAGGTTTTACATACAATGTTTGTTTTAAGAGGCAGCAAGTGCATTATGCCTTCCAGAAGATACCAGAATTTCCAGGCCATCTTTATTCCTCTCTTCATTGCCTACCTTAAGACCATTATTGCAAGGTCTGAAGATTTAATTTAGAGATTTAATTTTCTTTGTTTTCTAATCACTTAGGAGTTAGGGATGCTTGCCAAGTTGTTCAGAAAATGTAGTGATTTTTGAGTATCTTACTTCTGAGGGTTTAAAGGAGCATGATTGTCAGTGAATACTGAACATTAGTTTTATGAAAAATAACAACTCTTTAACATGAGCTAAATGGTGCCAACAGTCATCAGTTGAGAAAGTCATGGATCTAGTACATTCGTTATCATACTGGTGGAGAACTACAGCTTGTCAGTGGTGGCTTCTTAATGATTTTGTAATTGCATTGCGTTCTTCTGGTCTTTTCTGAGCTAGTGGGCATTTTCCTAAGATGGATCTGATTTAAGAAAAACAAGGCTTTTCGTGATCTCAAAATTGATGGCTAGCCACATATGATTTCAGAGTATGTGCGCAGCACACTAAACAAAATATTCTGGAGAACAATTCTGAGTTGGTCCACTATATTAGTATTGATTTTTTTTTGTCCTTTTGAGCTTCCTGGATATAAATGTGGAAATAACTGCATGAAGCACAAACCAGAAGCCACTGTCTGTGTAAGTGCATTACTTAGCAGTGGTCTGCTTATGTTTAACACTTGTTTAATATCTAGACAGCAGTAAGATTAAATCAGGGTTAGTATTCAGTCCAGCTCAAAGCTCCATTGATTGCAGGCTGTCAAATATAACCAGTGTATTGAAAATTGCTTGCTTTAACAGTGTAAACATTTTTTCTTTCATTTCAGGAAAACAGTTTACTCTAGACAACACGTAATGGGAAATTTTCTACTACTTCACTCAAACATTGCCTCCCATCCAAATCCTCCAGTGTGCTTTAAACTGAAAATTGAAAATAATTCCCCAAAACAACCAACATCTTTGCAAATGTGCTTTATTGAGGATAAGAAAAGTGTATGGAGTTGATGGTTTGTTTTCTTCTATCGGAACAAAAGCTTCAAGTGTGACTTCTAGGTCTGGAAACTCCTTGCAGAATTGCCCTTTAAAATGCATGGAAATCTTAAGTAATCAGTCACCCAATACTGCATCTTGGGGGAATATAAATATAGCAAGTAATTTCTGGTGTCAGAACAATAAGTTTGGAGTGGCTCTTCTTTTCTATTTTAATTTCAGTCATCAAATTTGCTAAGATTCTAGCATACCTTTTATGAAATACCTTAGAGAAATACGTCTCAGAAATGTTGAAATACGTTAGAGAGGAATGAACTTTTAAGATTAAATTTAGGGTTTGTTTTAATAATTTAGGCCAAATAAAATTGGGTGAAGTAAACATCGCTCTTTTTATATCACTGAATTTATTTTAGTATTTGTGAAATCATAAAATGTGTAATTCTCCATTCCATCTAAATATTGTAATTGTAAAATATTGTAATATTCCATCTCTACATGGATTGACCAGGCTTAAACTCACCATTAGTACATTGCTCTGAAATAAAAGGTAAGCATACAAGAATGTAACTCCCTCAAATATTCTCATGGTAATATTTAGTGTTTACTGTTATTGAAATACATATATGAGTGGGAAGAGTGTAAAAATCAGTCAGTAAGGATATGCAGTTCTTCTTGAAAGGAAATAAAAATACTTTGTTTGTTCTTTCCACTCAGGGTCTGTGAATGTGGGCATGTAGAGGACTTACAGGACTTTAGAAGCATTTCACACATTCATTGAGGCAACTGCATATTCCTTAAAAGGGTGCATCAGGGAACTGAATACCAATTAGCTTTAGAGATCTCAGCATGCACCTATAGATTTTGTTAATGTTTGTAAACCTTAAAAGCAAAAAGGAAAATATCACTGTAACTAAATAAGATTTGCCGATTTACAAGGCCTTCACTTGTGTGAAGTTTGTTGTTTGATCATGACTCAGAAGTACTTTGAGACAAAACAGTCTGGCTAGTCATCTCTTTTCAAATAATTACTTTTTCTAGTGATTAACAGATGATCCCATCACTCTTATTTTTGAGTTCCTAATCCTCTTCATGTATTTTGGGATTGTGTTGGGTGTCTGCAAAAACCAAGGAAATATCTTTGTGACAGGAAATTGTTCTGGACTAAGTGGATCCAGAATGCTACGTTACAATTTGTTACCTGTCTCATAATCCACACTGCATCCAGTAACAGACTGAAAAATGGAAATCAGGATTGACAACAGTAAAAGAGATGACAAGAGAAAGGGTTAAAGGCATCAGGCCTTGTAGAGCTAAATCTGTTTGGTTTGGAAATCTTCTGTTCTGTACCTTGTACTTCTTGTTGAAGATTAGACAAGTTTCTTGGGGAAAAAAATGAACAGCCTGAAGAGAAAATAGCCCCACAGAATATTGAAATTTTACTGTATGGACAGTAGGTGGATTTGTAAAGAGACTGAGAGCAAGTTGACGCATAAAATCCTCTATCAATTAATCATTTAAAAATATTTAAATCTTGAAACATGTATGAACACTAAATTGCAGCATCTTACCCAAATTATTTATTTAACAACTTTTCTTATATTAAAACCTAGGTTTGATGAACTGATTTAATATTTCGGTACATATATTTATTTCAGTATTACTCAGGTAGCCCATTTGAATTTAAAATCAGTATCTCTTTTCCTTTTATTTTTTCTTTTCTTTCAGACTTAAAAATCAAGTACTAATGAAGCTGTCCATACAGTTATTATAGAAACACTAGATATTAACCGATAAAGGATTTGGGGAGTGCATATTAAAGAGTGAGACACTCTTTAATTGAATTGAACTGTATGAAACTGCATTGATTTAAATTGCTCTGGATAGATTTTTTGGGCACTTGTATTTTCTGATGATATTGCATTCCATAAAATATTACTTAAAATAAATTGTAATTAAACAGTATAGAAGCGAGTGATGAGTTTTAAATATTTCTGATGGAAGAAACAAGTCTAACATGAAATGTGGAGCAAATGCAAAGTTGGCAAGAAATGATGTCTGAATGAATCCATTGCCATTTTAAGCATGTCATGATATTCACCATTATTACCATTGTAAATTATATCCCATTTCACAGTAAGGGGAGGGCGGAGGTCTAAGGCTGCAACTTCTAGTATTTCAAAAGAAAATCATGTTAGTTTAAATCCAACAGTTGGCCTGCCCCATGTATTTTCAGAGGGTTCAGATAAATTATGTTATACCAAAATCACAATTCTGAAGAGAACTTAGTTTATCACAGCCAAGTAGAGCTGGTCTTCTGTCCTCTGTCCCTCATTATTCAAGGGCAATAGTTGGACTTTTCATTAGTTTGTAGTGTTAGATTTGAACAAGATACTAGGTTCGGTGGAAAACATACTTTCTAATAAATAGCAGTAATCCACAATAATGTGGGAGTCTTCCTGAAACTCATGTTGAGAGTGCTCTGTGTGTAAATTTCATGTGGCAAAATCCATCTGGAATGGGGATCTTTCTCTGTTTGTCCTTATGCTTTCCTTTTGGAGTGAGTTATAGATGAGTGTAATGCTGAGCTCTTATTAAACATGATGCTACTTTATTTACTTGGAACCCCCACTACAAAAAGGTGGGAGTCACACACATCAAGCTAGTTTCTGAAGTTTGCACTTTGGTGTGTTGATAACTAAATAACAGATCACCTGGTGGGAGACTTTGATTGCCTGTTAAGGCCAATCAGGAGTCACTGGCAGAGAAAACACTTATTCCAGCAAAGTATTCCTAGTGTAGATGTGGTCAAGTAATCACAAAGACCCTGTGAGATGAAAACAGCCTCCATGCAGGGTGCTGTAGTTGTTAGCAGCATGGAGAGAGTGCTTTTGCTATGATTTGACTCATCTGCTGTTCTGGGAGTATGTTACTCAAAGGCTGAACGTGGACCGTAATCCTATTCTTGGTCTTATTCAGTTGAAGGTAGGGCAAAAAAAAGTGTTTATAAATCAAGTTTGCCCAGAAAATAATGGTGATAATTTTAATGAATTCTCAGAAGGAGGAGATAAACATCTGTCTTCATTGTAAGTAAAGCAGAAAGGTCATGGAGAGAGTGAACACGGAAGGAAGTCCCTGCTGGCAATTTTCTTCAATCAGCATTAAAAAACAAGGTAACCTTTGAGTGCAGAACATTTGCATTTTGGATCTCCAACTAAAGCTCCAAGTCACAGGCCTGGCATTTCATACTTATTACTCCAGGGTTGCAGGAATACCAAAATCTGTGCTTTGTAACTTATGAATAGGAAAGTTTTCTCCTGAATGAAAAGCATTTCTCTGTGATCTTTGTTCCTTACTGAAATTTAAAGTAAAAGTGATTTAGGGTTCTTATGATGATGCTGTGCTTTCTTTTTGTTCTGAGCCTGTTGTAAAACCAGCATAAATGTCTTTCAGCAGAAATTCAATAGTTGGGCTGAATTTTGCCTCCAGTACTGCTTAATGGAATTCGATTACTATTGTGATAGTAAGCAAAGCAGTCATTATAGACCAAGACCCAACTTGTTCAAGTACTATGGAAACTTGAAATAAAAAATGCAATCCCTGTCTGAAAGAATTGGCTGCTGAAGAACACAAGTCACAGACAAACAAGTCTTGCAGGAGGGTGTAGAGAGACAGTGGACTGATTCCTCTGTAATGGTTCAGAGATCACAGGAAGCACTGTGACAGAAAGGATGACTTCGGTTCTGTCAAGTTGCTGCAACATTTTGTAAAGTCATGGGCAGTAAAGATGGGCATCATGTGGAGCAAGCTTGGCCTGCTGGCACTTTGGGAGCCAGTACTGCAGTGCTAGTACAGATTCATAATGTCATTATCTAGACCCATATAAATAACATGTAACAGGATTTGGTTCCTTTGATGCCAGTCTGTCTTCAGGATCTTTGTCATTTTGTTGTCATCTTAAGACACAGGTAATCAAGCAAAGCTTAGTTACAGTTTCTTCTACAGGGCTGCTGCCATGCATGAAAGTTATAGCTATGTAGGATTACTGAAATCTACCTTTTTCTATTAAAAGAGAAGCAAGTACAAGAAAGCCACAGGATGCTATTGCCTTGAGCAATTATTTGCTTGAACTGTCCAGGTGGAAAATTGCCTAGAGACTTCATGGTCACTTTTGCAGATTATGGCAGCGTAAAGGTGAAGTTGTGAGGTTTCTTAGACTTTGTCACTGTTCCAATGCCTGTTTGCTACTGAAGACAGTTTCTTTCTTGGTGAGAAGATAGATGAAGTGGAAAAATCCATAAAGTACTCTCATCAAAGGAGGGTGGTGGTAGCTAACTGCTTTTTAGTGTATAGACACTACACTGCACATAATGTCATAATGTTAGAGAGGAATAATGTGTTTATGCAGTGGATTCCAAAATCTTTTTTCTCTGCCTTCTGTTTTAGTTTCAGGACTGTTTGCATAATGTGGGTTTGTCTTCCTGGATTAACAAAAATTAAGATATAAGCATTAACTTTAAATTACTTTTGTGGTAAAAGTAAAATCTGGTTTGTCTGGAGAGTAAATTAAAAGAACCACATAAAGAAAAGAAACAGAGTTGGGAAAAATATAGATGGGGAGGCAAACAACTTGGACTAGAAGAAATAACTCTATTGTGAAAAGTGAATGCAGTTAAACCTTGTGTCAGAATTCCACCAGCTTTCACCCACTGTAATAAAATTTTGAAATTGTCTATTCTGAGCTAGAGAAGTGTTTTTTGTTTCCTGGAAAGAAAAATATTTCTGAAAAACAGACTGTCCCTTATTCCAATTCTCTTATGTAATTTAGTACGTAACAACCTCAATTGATGACAACTGAAATTATCTATTATCTGCAGAACAATTCACTATAAACAGTATTAATACAAGCTTCTGCTGATTGCCACAGCAGTATATGTCATCTCTGCTCTTTAGGTTCAGCTCTTGATGTGAAAACAGGTCAGTTTTTGTTCTCTGCGATCTACCGGCATGTGTCTCAATCAAGCAGGTGCCCGTTAGGGTTTATATTTAAGACCATCAACTCCTTTCATGTAGGCTTCTAAACAGATGGTTTCTCTTGGTCCCCAGAAGCACTATCTGGATTTGAACCACTGATATGAGTGTGAAAGAATCTGTTTATATTCACCAATCTCCTTAGTCTAACTTCCAACTATAAAAATTTTAAAGGCACAGATTATTCTCTATCAACAAAGCATATGAAAAATTGCTGTATGGATTAATATGTAATTAGTGAAATTTCCTTCAATTAAAACTGAACACACAGGCCTGCAGCCTTGCATATTGAATACATTCTTTAAACCAAAATAGGCACCAGTATAACTTGAGACAGAGCTGTGATATAAAGCTTTCCAGCATATATTAGTCTGATAAATTTTGAAGGTGATTTGCTTTTTATGCCTTTCTTTTCCTGATGGTTTCTTTTAAGCTTTTCTACATTGTGTTTTCCACTGGATTTTATGAAGTTTCTCAATCATTTGGCAAATAAGGAAATAGCATTACACTCAGAACAGAAATATACTGCCTAAATTATTTCTGGTGATGCAAATCAAATACCAAATTAATCTCATGGATTTTGCTGTGAATGAGAAAGCTCTTCTTTTGATTATGAATACTCCTACCATCCAATGACAGGTATAAATTACACACTGTGATCCACGTTTTTGTTTCCTGATTTAATTTTCTTTTTTGCCTCTCCACTAGCAATGCAATACTCTTGAATGTTATTACTACTGTTTGATTTGCTGTACCTCTTAAAAGCCATATTCAGAATCAGCATGCATAGTCATTTTATATAGCTGGATACAGTATAATATAAAGACACCAGAGCTAGACTTGCACGAGTTATTGAGGGTACTGGGAGCAGTCTATCAAGAGAAGCATAGGTTTTAATCTGTAGTTGTTTATCCTTTTTAGCTTGATAGAGACATGCTGTCAATACAAGACAATTCCTGTGAGACAACCTTATAGCTTACTGTTATGTGCATTACACATACATTAATGCAAAAGTGTTTCTAAATTGTATATGCTACATGTATTCATTTCATTGTACATTTATTGTAATATGATAAAGCATCTTATCTTGACTGTTTATGTAAGATCTATCTAAACATCAGCTCTGAGTATCAGAACTTCTCAAGCATTCGAAGTAGCAGATATTACTGTTCTGCTGTTCTAATAGAAATCAAATCTTCTGGTGGAAAGTAGTTAGTAATGACCACAAAATCATTATGCAACAGCACATATACTTGGAACTGAAGGAAAGAGAAATTCAGTGCATACTCTTAACATTAGCACCAATTTAGACAGCCCTTCTTTGTGAGAAGTGTTGGCACTATGTCAAAGTCTAAATGATCACTCTGGGTATACAAATAAGGGATCAAGATGCTACTATATTCAAAATTAAATCTGCAGAGTGTTCTAGGTTGATTCTGACAAGCAAAGAACATGAGATTTCTCAGTTGATAAGCTAATGATTGGGAAACTCACAAAAAACCACCAAACCCCGCAGTTGCATGTAGAGCAAGTACAAAGAAATTACAGTTTTAAAACTAAGTTTATGTGGGGTTTTGTTTGTTTCTTTAATGAACTATATGTTTTGGTGTTTAAAAATGTTTTCTCCTGGGAAACTGCTCCCAAGAGAACATTCGAGATTATCAGTGCTGGAACGAAAATATCCAGATCTAAGTTACTGTGAGGTGATAGGATGTGAAGCTACCACTAGGAGGTTTTGCCACACTACGTTACTAGTCACTTGTAGCCAAGTTCAATATGTCCTTGGTGACACTGCCTCAGTAATTCATGCTGTCATGCTACGTCCAGCAGTGACTGGCTTTAAAAATCTGGCATCTACCACACAAGAAGTGGGTATGCTTTGGACATGGGCAAGTGTCAGGAAGATTATATTGAAATAAATAGTTCTGTTCCTTAGCATATTTAGAACATATCTCTTCATCTTCTGCGAGATGAGAAAAGTTTTTTCCTTCCTTTCTTTTTTTTGTTCCAAAGTATAAAACATTGATTCTTCAGCCACGCCCAGAGGACCTGTTTCTTACAGTGATCACTTCCTTTCTTTCCTCCACATCTGGCTCTGCTTTTCTCATTATTCTTTTTTTCTTTCCCAGAAGGATTCTACAGTTTAAGGGCTTTGGGCCTTAGATGTTCAGTTGTTAATTTCGACATGCCAGGCACAGTAACTTTGGCCTTACAGGCTAGAAGCAGCTATCCAGCCTTTGCTGTGAGTTATGCTAAGGTTCACATTAGTGAGACACAATATTTGTTTCAATATGAAAGGAAGCAGGAGCTGCTGCCTCCTTAGTTCTTAGTTAACTTGGAATGTTAAGGTGCTAATGCCTTTCCAGTGTCAATTTGCTAGTATTGCTCGTCAGAGTGATAAAAAATACGCTGCTGCCTCTATTACTTCTAATAGAACTGAGCTCGCTTCAAAACTGAAAATTACTGGTTGTCTTTGTTTTAAATTTCTTCATATGCCACTCAGTATTGTTAAGCACATGCAATTTTTTAAGATGCTACAAGAAGCAGAACAAAGGTACTGCTCATGTCAGTAGTTGTATAGTACTAGCAATTGTAGATGAGGATGTCTTTAAGCTATCTACCCTTTCAAGAAATACTTTCTGTTTGGTAATCTAGTTCATTCCCATAAAAGACATGAACTTGAGAGTCCTTCTATTAATGAGTTTTCTGGGCTGTAAAGAATGGCCATTATGATGGAAAAACTGTGAGTTAGTGAGGTTAAATTTGATTTGTTACTACTCACAGCTGAACTCTCTTGTGGTAGCTAGACTGAACTTCTAAAGCAGACAAAAAAAATAGACCATGAGACACACAGCAATTTTTTATTGTTGTGACAGGTGACATACCTAATCTGGCAATATGCAGGCATAGGAAGGCCATATAAATTAGACCAAAAGAATTTCTTCAGACTTTTTCGAAAGCATCGAGAGAACTAAGAAAAGAAGCAAACAACAACGGGACTTGTGAACAAACGTCTTCATCATCTTTACCTAGCAATCATAGAATCATAGAATGGTTTGGGT
>NW_009934088.1:33446-41436 GCF_000696875.1 Nestor notabilis | reverse complement strand
TGTATATATATAAAATATATATAAAAAAGACTTTCTGATAATTTCTGTTAAACTAAGATTTCATTTATATTAATGGAAAGATTTATTTGTGAAGCTGCATATGAAGCACGGTGTGAAATACAGTCTTGACGAAGGAAAGAATCCAAGATCAGGCTTCTCAGAACAGTCTGAAACAGTTTCTAAACCAGACTTAGCTTGAAAGCAAGATAGCATGGAAACTGGTAATGGAATTTGGAAGCTCTAGTGCTTGGGTTCATCTCAACTTGATCCTCTAAGAGTAGGTTTATTAGAGGGTGAAATGTTGATAGATGCCAAGTAATAGTTCACAGTCTGTGAGTATAACTACACCAGTGTGTTAATTTGGATCAGGAATTTCCTTCTTTTCCTTCTCTGGCACTCCAGAGTAGTTTTGGACCACATGGAGCAGATGAAACTAAGCTGTGAGATGCAGTCCAGCTGCAGATAAGCAGCCAGTCCATGGAACTAGCTCATAGCTAGTCAGAAGTAAAAACAAAGCAAAAAACTCTTGAAATGTGAATTATGTGAATGTCAGCTTCTCAGATCCAACAGTAATAAATTAATTCTTTAGAGATACTCCAAATACAGTGTAGTGTTATAACACAAGTCATTTTGCAGTAAGTACCCTTGGGCTGCCAGTGATCCCA
Organism: Nestor notabilis; assembly: GCF_000696875.1. Lineage (NCBI taxonomy): Eukaryota > Metazoa > Chordata > Aves > Psittaciformes > Psittacidae > Nestor > Nestor notabilis. The sequence continues at coordinate 40,771 of NW_009934088.1, read as the reverse complement.
GTCTCAAGATAATATGAGTAGTAGGAGTTTCAATTAGCATTATATGTACCTTTAAAAGCACATTTTTTAAGGATTCTGTTAATATTAAGGTAAAAGAGGTAAGATTTTTCTATTTTAAAATATAATAATTTTTAATTTGGGTGAAATTTTAGTTTTATATAAAACCCCATTGGCCCTGTTGACTTCTTTTTCATTTTTGCTAATATGAAAATTCCATAATATGCTTTATTAAAAATGAAATATAATTATCCTCTGGGAAGCCTTCTTTTGTAATATAACCAAAAAGAAGCAAATATAAGCAAACTACACACAAAAACATATCTAAAATGTTTTTAAAAATCCAGGTGTATTATTTAATGGAAGTTCATGTTTCCCCTTTTAGGACAGATAAGGAACATTAATATGTTAATCTCTCAAACCATCTAGTTATAGTTTATAGAGTAGCATCATTGCAGGGTGTTGCAAAGATGTTTCACTGTAATAAGCAGTAAAGGGCAGCTCTCAGTGCAAGCCTGAAAGCACACAAAGGTGTGTGACGACTGAAGGAACTCTCAAGCTATCATGTCATGGCAACATTTCTATGTCATTGTCTGCTTCGTTATAAAGGGCCGATTCAATTCAACAGAGGACTAATACTCGCAGGTCTAGTGAAAGTGTAACTAATACAGACTCTGCTGAGGAGTTACTATGCATTACTAATGAGAGACATGCAGCCAGAAAGTTGTATGCAACGCTTGAAAAGCTCCTGAAGCTGTGTGTAGCTACCAAGCTTGATGTGTCGTTTTCTTTTCCTTTTTTGCATTGCATTATTTTAAATAATGCACCCAACTATCTAGCTTTTAAAGGATTTAAACACAGTGTAGAAATACCTAGTTCTAAGATGCCATCGTAATCAAAACCATTAATTTGGATAAATTCCTTATTACTTAGGTATACTGAAATGGACATTGCAGGAAAGCTCACTTTAATGATACCATGGAGTATATTCTTGCTTCATTCACTGCTGTCCTCTTTGCAAGGTAAGAATTTATTTAATTTTCTAAGTAATACTGATTTTTACAAGGATTTTTTTTCCTAAATATTTTAATATTACAGCTCCTTTTTCTATCATTACAAAGCAACTTTTTTGACCCTTTCTGGAATTCATAAATAAAAAAGTTTTTTAACACAGGTTAAAATACTGTATATCACCATTCTCTCTCACAGGTGTAAAACTAAAATACAACTCTTTTTTTTTGACATACATTTTTATGTCTGAATTTGTTAGAAAACAATTATTTAGAAACAAAATTTAAGATTTTTTTAAAGCATCTAATGACTTTCAATGGGGTGTGATTTTGTTTGCGCAGACTGGACCTGCCATTTGTTTAAGCATATATAGAATGTTAGGGTAAATAATCTCATTTCTAGTTACAGAAATGATCCTATTTTCTATACAAATGGATCTTGTAGGTAGTTTTCTTGCAGTAATGATAAACATTTCTAAGGCAAGATGAGAAAAAAAAGGTTTTTTTTAATATTGTTTGTTTGGTTTTTAAAAGCCTGGACTCTAGAGCATTTTAAATGATTTACAATTGATTCTTACAAGTAACATTCAGAAAACAACTATAGGTATCCAGCCTTGATTCTGGAAAGCTCTGAGCACCTCTTGTGTTTTATCAGTTTTGTTCTGAACCTGTGAAGAACTATGAAATCTTTGCTCTTTTTCGTGGTAGCAAGTACCAGAACCGAGATGACAGAGACTTGCAAGTGGTGAGTACTTGCAAGTCAAATTCTCAGGAAGAAAAGCATGTAGTGCTACATCCTTTGTAAACAGAAAAGGTTTGTGTAAAGATGCTCTGGAAAACTTAGGATCATTAAAGAACAAAATTCAGTAGAGTTGTTTTAAACTTGACAAAATGTAGAAAAAATATTTAACTTGGTGACTTTTTAATCTACAGGATCTTATTGCAAGCTTTCTCTTTTGAGAAGAAATTCAAGGTAAGTTTTTTTCCTTATTTGTTAAGTCCTACAAACAGAACAAGAATGAAAAAGTGTGACACAGTGCAAATTAGAAAGTAAAATATAGCCTTGAATTTGACATGTAAAATGTCATGTACATGTACATTGGATGTAAAACATACCTTCAGAATATTTACAACTCTCTTCGAAGACTTCACATGAAGGGCATGAGTCCTTTGTTTGAAAATTGTTTGAAAAATGGAGGTCCTTATGAAAAGCAATACTTCTATGGTGTTGAGAAAGCTTTGAGGAATAATGGAATGAAACCAGCATGAGATCATGATTTAATGACTGGAAAAATACATTAAATGAGTGTCCTTCAACAGTTTTAATTGCATGATAAAATCCTAGCTGCTATTAGAAGCACAGAAAAGTAAGTGCTATACAGCCTTATGATAAACATTTTCAATACAAAATTTCATGTAGAAGCTAAAATCCAAACAAAACCCAAAGTAGGGAATGTTCCTGGTCCCATTGAATTAAATGGGAACTATGCCATCAATTTCAATGGAAGCACCCAGCCAGACGTAGCTTTGGATGTCTAATGACGTCTAACACATCTAGTGAACACACGTCAGATGATATGCCATCTTGGGCTGTTGATAAAACTAAGTAGTTTGATGCCCTTGTTTCTAATCTTTATCAGAAATTTAAGGCAATAAAACCTGGAGATTCATCTCTTGCTATTGAAAGTACCATCATGGTGTATTCAAATAATACTTGAGGGAACTCACAGCCACTCACACACAGCATCAAGTAAATATGAAGCTGCTTTACAGTTTTCTATCCTGTCACGTAAGCCTATTTTGCCGGTTTACATCTCCCCCACAAGCTCCAGGTACCTCCCTGTCCAAGCAGACACCGGAGTGCTGCCCAATTCTGTAAAATGAGACCACAAAAAAAAAAAAAGAAAGAAAAAAATCACCTTTTAAAATGTTAAGCCAAGAAAGACTGCTTTGATAAAGCGATGGTAATCAGAGAGAAACACTTCTCTCTGGGGAGCTGCTTATTCGGGTTGCTCCAGGGACCTTTGATTATACAAGATCCTTTTTGTTTTCTTCCAGAAATGACTTTAATGCAACTCGACAGAAAAGAGATCTTGTAACAGCTGAGGTAGGTTATACCTCCAAAAGCAGGAGGGAGGGAAAACCCTCCCTGCTTTTCTGCTCTGGGCCTTTGCTGTGCTTACAAAGGAGCCTTTGTGGGGAGAAGGGCAGCGGTAACAGGAGGACAGTGACGAGGAGCAGCAGCTATTCCCCACCTGTGTCCCCCCGCCTGAGCCCATGCCTTCATGCCTTCCACTCTCAGCAAAGCGCCTGGTGGGTGACCCACTCTGACGAGATGACTGACGCACTCCATGGGAAATACACCTGCGACTCCTTTGTCTGTTGTGAGGGTGAACAGAATGCCCTGGAAAGCTGTTAGTGTCTGGTGGGAGCCATGATGGCGGCACCACGGGCAGGGATCTGTCCCACATGTGGTGCGGAGGTGGTTCCAGCCTGGCCCTGCTTCCTACCAGCCTGGCCCACTGCTGCCTCAACACTGCACCTCAGCAATGCTGTGCTGAAATTTAATAGTCAACAGGGGAGTCTTGTTCCCCTGCTGGTACACACCTCAGGCTACAGAGCCCAAACGAGTTATAACCCTGTCTGATGAGGGCAGGTGGGTTGCCCAAGCTGATCGCTCCTCACAGACCTGTGGGGAGCTTGCAGCTGAACCACAGATGATTTTCTTCCACTCCTTTTGAGATCCATTTGCCTCCTGGCCAAGTCAGAAGGTAGCTGGTGTGAAATGCTGCGCTAAGGTGAATCGAGCCCCTGAGGAAAATAGGCCCTTGGGACTGACAGTGTCTCAGGAGAGTGTCAGAAGGAAAGTGCTTTCGCAGCAAGGGCACTGTACCTCCCTGAAATAATGTAAAGGCCAGAAACTGCTTTTCTGGTGAGGGCAGCTGTGAGTAACTATGAGGGGAAATGGGCATGGGTCTTGTTGTTCAGGAAGGAAAAGGATCCTCTCTGGCTAGCAGCAGACCATGGAGACCAGCAATAGTTTTGGTGCTGGGGCCTTGCAGGTGGTGATCCGATGAAGCCCATTTCAGGTTGATTTTAGATGGATTGTGCTACTTGGATTCATCCTACAAAGTATTTCCAGTTGGAAAAGGGAAGTTTTTATGTCACTGTGCAAGGCATTAGGGACACTTCATCTAACCTGTTCCTTGTACAGTGCTGTTCACTTTGAGATCCATTAGTTCAATCTCCAGACATGGAGAATGGCTGGTGGCAGGAGGGAAGAAAGAAATCAGCTTACAAGTAAAGACTTAATTTGTTTTGCTTACTCTTGCAGCTGAAGGCTGGTGTATACATCTGTGGGAGCACAGAGGGTTAACTATTTTCTAATAGAACATCAGAGATGGAACAAATAACCACAGGGAAGAAGAGCTATTTAAGCAAAAGAGCCAAGCCTTATAAAACAAAAGGATTTAAACTGGCTATGAAAATATGTAAGAGGGAAATATTTTACTACCCAGCACTTCACCCTGGTAAACTTTCCAATCAGACTAGTGGGAGCAAAAATCCCAGAGTGCTTTCAGCCTGGAATGGGATCAGTTCCTGGGAGGGATGATGCATCATGACAAGCTGCAGTAGCAGCGTGCTGGGTCAGATCCAGGGCTTCCTTATGGTCCAATGCTCCACGGTTCCTAAACAAGACAGGCAGCAGATCAGGCAGATCCACCTCCTTTTTTGTTTGGGGTGAACCAAAATGCAATTCTGAAGGATCTCAAGGAGGACATGAAATCCACTGCTGCTGAAGTGGCCACAATGGAAGGATCAGGGTGCAGCACAGAGCAAGATTTAGGAGACAGGATGAAATGGACGGATGTCACATCTTAGAGCCCTCAAGTACTATGGTACTTGACCATAGTGTAAAGGGCAGGAGTGCTCTCTGTCCTGTTACTCTTCCTTCCAAATTTAAATGCAAAACTTCTCAGGTGAAGTCTCACTGGTTCATTGGCACTGGAGGGCAGGAGAAGAGGCCAGAGGTGACCCTACAGAGCACCTGTATCCTTCCGTGCTTCTCCTCCCCATGGTGCTGGTTGCTCCAGTCACTGCCTTTCACACTGACCCAGGCTGCCAATCCCTCCTGCAGCACCCACGACTCTACAATGTGCTGGCTGAGCCACAAATTATTGTCCTGTATTAGAAATCCCAACCCAATTTTAGTCTGCAAGGCTTCAAGCTTGTATGGGCTCATTTCGAAAGCACTAACGCTCTCATTTTGCTTTTACGTTTCTCTGACAGATTCAAGCTTCCTCTCCTCGGTCACGCCTTCATGGGGCCTTGACATGGAGTCCTCCAGGAGGTCAGTGCTGTGCTCCTCACTCCTTCAAGGCCAGGTTGGACGGGGCTTTGAGCAACCTGGCCTAGTGGCAGGGGGCTGGAACTGGATGATCTTTAAGGTCCCTTCCAACCCAAACCATTCTATGATTCTACAACAATTCCTGTTAAAATAGTACTTTCAAAATAATGCCTCTACACCAAATCTGAACAGGGACAGCTAAGCCAATCCCTTTTTCTTTCTTTCTTTTTTTTTTTTTTTTTAAATAAGTTTATTTCTATTGCAATTTTTGTTTTCTGCTCCTTTTCCTGGCTTTGGCAGAGGATGTAAGCATGTCTGAGAGGCACATAACTGGTTATGAAAAAGGACAGGGATGTTCAGGGAATGAGCACGCAGCTGTTCCTGAAGGGTTTTAGGCATTGTACTAACACATAAAGCAGGTCCAAGTTACAGAAATTGTTTTGCAGAAAAGTACATTGTATCCAACTGAACTTTGGTGTCCTTCTTGGAAAATATATATGTCTGGTAGGTGCTTTCTGTTGTGTTTTCCCATGTAAATAAATATATGTAATTTTACAACTCACAATTCTAACAACAACAAAGAAGTTTTCCACATTAGTGCTGTTCTATAAACAGCATTTTCTGCTTTGTCGGTATTTTCAGAGTATCTGTGTATATTTGGAAAGCAATTCTTACACGGAAAAAATTCAAAACTAAGCATGGAAAGGAGTTTTCACAGTGAAAGCTGATGTTCTTAGTCATTGGTAACTTCTGTGTGCTTTGTTGTAAAGGTCCCATTTTGTTCCCATTTAATGTCATTATCAGCTTTACCATGGCATGGAAGGGCCTGTTTGTGTCATTTACGTCTTGCTTTTTGCAGTGCATATTTAATCTCTGTCAGCAAGATTGTGAGCATTTGTATCTAGGGTTTTAATGCTCCCCCAAGAAGGAAAGCAACTATCTGCAAAACCTGATTAAACTTAGCTTTGGAACTACTTTTCTTCCTCACTTTTTGGGGAACTATGGTTTAGACCCACCTCAGCAAATGATTACTAGATGACAGTGAGGTTTTAGCTTCCAAACAGGCTATAAAATCCTTTAATGAAACTGCTTTTGGAAACAATTACTAATTATAACATAAAACAAGCCATTCCCATGGAATCCTAAATCTCTGACTACAGTCACCTCTTAAGCAGAAATAACCATTTAACTGACTTTTTTTTTTTTTTTTTTTTTTTAAGGGAAGGTTTTTATAATTGGTTTTGGCTTTGTAAATTATATTATTTGGACTGTTCATAAGCTAAATATACCTTTTGGTGTAATGCTTAGGAAGGAGGAGCTGAACATATGTATAAATTGTGCTGAATTTAGTCAATTAGAATAATCTGTGTCCTGTGTATTTCAAGATCAGCAGGACTGGGATTTGGTTTCCTTACATGGGAACTTGACCTTTTGTTTGCTGGGAGGAGGTTGACCTTTTGCTCCTTTGTTAGTTTGCAAGTCTCAAACCAAACGGGAGAGAACCTTGCTTCTCTTTTAACCAAGGAACACAAAGGATAAACTTAAGTAGATGTTAAAAACTGGAGATTGTTGTTGGTTAATTTTCTTAGCTAATATAGCTGCTTATAATTGAACAAGAAACAGATGTAATGCGGATCTCTCAGCCTGTTTGCAAAATATTGCATCTACTAAGAGGCTGATATGCTTGCTTACAGGTTCATGTCCACAGGAGTGCCTTAATGGAGCAGCCTGCACAGAGGCAGGTGACTGTGACTGTCAGTTATTTCAGGCTCAAGGAAGCAGGTGCCAAATTGGTGAGTTTTGGGCCAAAAGAGTTGAGTTTCAGCTTCAAGTGAGATTTAAGGTGCGGGCTTTTAAAACAATACTGTTAACAGCATATTTGTGATTCCCCTGTGGTAGGACTGTCATTCCACTAGCAGCAAATAGGATTAAAATTATATACATTAAGGATATATAAAAAGCAACATCAG
>NW_009934088.1:0-33415 GCF_000696875.1 Nestor notabilis | reverse complement strand
AGGAATGCCTCCATTTTAGCACTTGTGCTGTAATGATGCATAGATACCATAACAGATAGATCACTGTCTAGTACATCAGTAGCTGGCCAACTTTTTTAATAGTTAGCTCAACAACCAAAACTCACTGCATTTTTCTAACAAACAGTGACTTATTGCAAATAAAATCACCAGCTATTTCAATACACTTGTTTCTGGAACCAGTGTAGGGTTATGGTTTCTGTGTGTAGGGATCAACAAGAATTGTTTTCCAAGATCAGCAGCAGACCTAAATCCCTTGCTTCTTCGATTGGGTAGGTAAACATACATACATCACAGAATCACTACAGATCATCTAGTTCCAACCCAAACTGCCATGGGCAGGGACACCTTCCACTAGACCAGGTTCCCCCAAGCCCCATCCATCCTGGCCTTGAACACTGCCAGGGGTGGGCCAGCCACAGCTTCTCTGGGCAACCTGTGCCAGGGTTGCACCACTGTCACAGTAAGGAATTTCTTCCTTATATCCAATCTAAATCTTCCTTGTTTAAGTTTAAACCCATTACCCCTTGTCCTACCACTGGAGTCCCTAATGAAGAGTCCCTCCCCAGCATCCTTGTAGGCCCCCTTCAGATACTGGAAGGCTGCTATGAGGTCTCCACACAGCCTTCTCTTCTCCAGGCTGAACAGCCCCAGCTTTCTCAGCCTGTTTTCATGCAGGAGGTGCTGCAGCCCCCTTATCATCCTTGTGGCCCTCCTCTGGACTTACTCCAATAGCTCCATGTCCTTCTTACATTGAGGACACCAGAACTGCACACAGTGCTCCAAGCAGGGTCTCACAAGAGCAGAGTAGAGGGGCAGGATCACCTCCTTCGACCTGCTGGTCATGCTTCTTTTGACACAGCCCAGGACATGGTTGGCTTTCTGGGTGAAAGGGGCAAGCACACACTTTCACTCAGTGCCGAGCACACACTGAAGCCGGCTCATGTTCAGTTTCTCATCAGCCAACACCCCAAGTCCTTGTCTGCAGGGCTGCTCTGAATCTCTTCTCCACCGAACATGTAGCTGTGCCTGGGATTGCCCTGACCCAGGTGTAGGACCTTTCACTTGGCTTGGCAGAACTTCATGAGATGAAGTATAAATAACTAAAATGTCTCCACTGAAGCAAATGAAAAACTTACAGTGATTGCACATGACTAAAACTGCAGCCTATGGATTTAAAAAAAACCAAAACAAAATGACTTAAAAGCTGAAGAAATGATGTTATCTTTTGTCCTTGCTATGTATTTCCTTTTAAGATCTTATTTCCTTTCTGAGCTTTTACTTTTGTAGATGTCTCTGACACTTGTCAGTTTTTTACTGTGCTGCTTGTAAACTCAGCATGTTCTCTCCAGTACCTAACACTGGTAAGGACCGAGATGGGATTTGCAAATCATGGGGACAGTATCATTTTGAAACATTCGATGGCATCTACTACTACTTCCCAGGAAATTGCTCCTATATTTTTGCAAAAGACTGCAGTACTCCAGAACCCCAGTACACTGTTTGGGTAAGTATGTGAGCATATGCTAGAAATAATATACTGAGTATTCCTGTATTACAGGCATTTCATTGTAAGTAAAATAAATAGACAGTAAGTGGATCAGGCTGTTGCATTGCTTTCATAAATATAAAACTATGCTGCCGGAAAATATCTAAGCCTATGTATAGTAACTCAAACCACTGATGAAATGATAATCAACAGTCAGTATATTAAAAATAGTATTTCTTACTCTCCTTATCCTAAAAAGGACCTCTGATCTCTCCTTTCTGAAAGCAAAGGTCTTAAAGCAGACCTTGGAAACACCAGTAAAATTTAGCTGTCAGGTTGTAATAAAATTTCAGTTGCTGAATAAAGTGCAAGCAGCTATCACCTGCCTGAGAGCTGGGCTCCTGAGCATACTGGGTCCCGATTCACAGCCATTGGCATGCTTATGGGGAGCTGTCTCCCTGGCCCATGGAAAACTCTGGCCCCTCTGTGGATTTACATTCTAATTTTAGGTTACCTCTATGTCATGCAGAGAAGATTAACAGCTCAAAAGCCTTCATCTTGGACTACGTATGGAAGGCACTCTTTTTAGTAATTTCCTCAATTTGCTGAGTATCAGTGGTTAATGACTTCAGGTCAGGGAGAGTTCATACGTATACCGTCTTTGAAGGAAGATGCCTTATTTATCAGGCTGTTGGTTGCTGTGGGGAGAGGAGTTGAGATCATTATATTACATTTTACACAATGTTTGGGATTTGATGTTGATTGGGCAGGGTAGAGGGGGCAAGATGGATCCTAGTTCTAAGCCCTGGCGGTCACAGTGCTCACAGGAGCAAGGGCAGACCTAGATGCTGATTTCAGCTCCAAGGACTTGTTTTCCTTTATAAACACATAGCCTCCTCTTCCCCCAGATAATAGCATCTAGTGAAGACAAATCTGTCATTAAAACTGCCATTTCTGTTCACTCAAGTTATAGACAGACACCAGTACATCTGTCTTCCAAGATTTCATTTTAATTCTTTGGATTCCGTGTGCAGCTATGATCTTCCAGGAGTTTTTAGAAAATGCTGTAGCAAAGCCCAAGCTTATATTAAAATTTAGAATCAATATTTGAGTGGATTCCATCTGCTCTGGAAAGAGAGAAACTACCATTCAATTGCTGGAATAAACGTCATGTTTTGCTAAAAACTGAAAATGTTTATTCAGAAAAGTCATAAGTAATTTTGAAGCTCTGCAGTCACTAAAGGCTGGGCAATGGAGAGCCAAGAACTTTGCCAGATCCTCACATTATTGTCCTTCTGACTTTAATAATCCACCTGTCCAGAGCAGAAGAAAATACAAGAATTATTTAATTTTCCTTGGTTATGTTTCTGTCTTGCTCCAGGTTTACATTAAAAACCATTCATCAATACTAGTACCATTTATGATGTCTTTAATTATTATTATCTTTATACATGTAGAAACTCTAATGCTTTCCCTGGTTTGGTTTATTTCACTCAGAGAAACAGTAACTGGTTTTTACTTCCAGGTTTAAGTGTCAGTTTAGGAAGATTAATTTGAGTATGTGTTAGCACTGTGTGTGTTTACCAACAGATCTTTCCTAAAAACCTGATAGGTCTAGTTACTTTTACAGTTTCCATCACTACATTGGCAAGACGTTTCCCAATTAGTGATCTATTTAGCTTCTCAGTGTTGTCAAACTGGCAATGCAACTCCCATCCTTCTGAGAGAACAGTGACACATACTTATAGGAGTCATATTCAAGCTACCTACACTCTGTCTACATTTTAATTTAGGTAATGATAGGTACCTAAGATTCACAACTCATTCCTCTGCCTCCTCAGTGTGGTCTAAATTCAGCTCACAGACGATAGTCTAGGGCATCCCACAGGTTTGGGTGGCTGAGTTTCACTGAGATTAATGAAAGCTGTTGAAGTTTTGCTCAAGCCCTTGGAGTAGGTACTTGCTTAAAATTCACTCAGACTACATGAGTGTAAACTGTGTAGTAGTTAAATGCTTAGAGCATATGCACAGAGAGTTGGAGACCTGTATCCCTATCACCAGTCAGAGTAAATCTAAACCCACAATTTTCAAGTCCTGAGAGAACATCCTGGCCAGTGAAAGCTGTGTGGTCTCTGGGGACAGGGACCTTCCTGCAGGAATCGTGATCTGCCATGCAGAAGGCTGGGAATGCAAAGAAGTCTGACTTCAGGGGCACCCTCCTTTTTGCCAAACTATATAAAGGAAGAGTGCTGTCTTACCATGCTGGTTTCAGGGTCTGATTATACGTTTTTTATGCAAGATCTACTTGAATGCCATCAAAATGTAGACATGCTGAGATAGGAGTTGCATGATCTTGTTTTCTGGAAGCATGCATCTGAGAACTGTTTAACACTTCTCTCTAGTAGTGGGCAGCCATGGAAGTCACACATAGCTAATATCCGAGATATACAGTTTTGCACCTCTCCCTGTCTGACTGAAACTTGTATTTCCATTGCTGTGTTCATACTAGAGAAGCTGATATGTGATTCAAACCAATACCCTGGCTAACTATGCTAAATATGTATAATGGGGAGAAGCAGACTTCGGAAAAGCCTGCCCTTCTCCGTCAGCAGGCTGGAAAGCCAGTGTGAAATCGCTTTTAATAGATCCATGTATGTCAGATGTCTGCAGTATTCTGTGGGATCACTCCAAAATCTCAACAAATTCTGAGTAGTTCAGGAAGGTATACTGTAGTTCAGCCAGTGCCAGTCTCATCTGACATGGAGAACGCTGGTATTATGCTGAAGTTTTGTGTTGGTTTGTAGTCCCCTCTTACAGATCAGACCTCTAGAAACAGAGCAATACGATTGTCTCCTCAGTGCAATTAACAAGGTCCTACATTGACAGTTAAAAGCTATCTCACTACAATGTCCCTGAAGTTCATCTACATAAAATACCTGAGTATGCCACCCAGTATTTCACCCACTGTCTTGTGATGATTTGTGCTATTAAACAGTTGCTGTATTTCTCAGTAGTACTGGACAGTGTGAACTTCTAGTTTTGCATATCTTTGTGATTTTTTGTATTCTAAGTATTTATTTGTAAAGCTCTATTGGTAATGGGTGCAGAGAAATGAAGAATATCATATATGAGTTTATGAAAAATTGCATGATGACATTATTGAGAACAAACATTTATTCTTACTGTGTGTATATTTTTCCTCTCTAAGGTTCATAACAGCCCTCACTGTTACGGTTCAGTATATACTTGTCAGAGGTCCATCAGCTTATTTGTTTCAAATCAAGAAGAAATAATTATTTTAGGACATGAAGTGAGGAAAGATGGAATCAGGTAAGTGTTCTAATGGTTGGTTTTAACATTTTGTTGCAAAGAGATAGTGTGGAGTTTGGGAAATCAATGCTTTTTACACCAGCCAGAAAAAATAGTTGGATATATATCTTTATTGATTGCTCGCTGTTCTATATTGTTCTGCTCTGACAGAGGTCTTGTGTGAGCAGATGTAATGGTGCAAATGTAATACCTGAGTGAGGATAGTATAGACTTCCCACATGAATCCTGTGTTCGACTTCTCAGCTGTAATCTAACAATCACCTATCCCTACTTTGTATAGACAAAGTCTGTATCAGACAATTCTAGGTAATCCTTGGTGCATCCTAATACCATTTTCATCAAGGAATTTATTATTTATTCTTGGCAGCAATACTTAATGTAAGCCATAATCTTATAGACAAGTCTGAATTGGGTGAACTAAAGATCTTAAGTCCCCTTTTAGGCAAAAACCCCACAATCAATCTCTGATGTACATCAAACCCTCAAATTTGCCTTTTTTTAATAAGTAAAAAGATGAGTGCAATACTATCATGAATATGTTTTACTGGTTGATAAAGTACAGGAAATTTCAAAGAGTTGCGGCCGTCCCTTTTGATAAAATGTTGTATCTGTTAGCATCTGAGACTGATAGCTACGGCGATTCTGTTCATCCCAACGGAAACAATTTTGGAAGATTAGGATTACCTCTGTGCTGCCATGTTGTTGTCCAGTGGTCTTTGGCCAAAGGAGGAAGATACACATTATTTTGGTCAATAGTATTTTCTGTACTGTAAGTTCCTCCATGTGCAGATGTCTAACCCAGTGATGACCCTGTGCCCAAAAGGGCTGCCAGTTAGGAAATAGATAGTGTCATACACAGCTCCTCACTCATGAAATCATGTATTCCTCAATGTGCCCATGCTGGGCTTTGAAAACGAAGATTCGTTATTCTTTCAGGCTTCTAATTGGTACAACCAATACCTGTATACAGAACAGCATTCATATAGAGAAGTAAACAGAAGAAAAGATAGTAAAAACAGGATGAAGAAGTGACTGTATACACCTGGGAAAGAGGACTTAGTCGGTTAGAAGGTGACGTTTTATGTGGTATTTTTCTAGCACTAACCTTATCTCACCTTAAGGAGGTTGTTCATTTTTCAGATTAGTGTTACCTCAGACAATTGGAAATGCCTTCTTTGAGAGACTGGCTGGCTATATTCTGGTGAAGACCACTTTTGGTTTTTCTCTTGCTTGGGATGGAAACTCTGGTATTTATATTAAGCTGACAGAAGATCATAAGGGAAAACCTTGTGGCCTCTGTGGAGATTTTAATGGCAATAAACATGATGACCTGAAACTGCAAAACAGTAAGTAAATAGCTTAGAAATACACCCTTTCTTGAGTGAACAGGTTCCATGTTCACTTTAAATATAATACTGTAAGAAAGTAGAGTCCTGTTTCAATTCTTTCAGTAGAAAAGAGAATATCTGCTGTACTCATCCTTATAATTAAAGTTTTTAAGGGAAAACGTTCAAGAAAGTATTTATATGTATGTTTAAGTCTCTTCTTGCTCAGCAAAGCACTTGGGGTATGTTTATCTTAGCTGATGAAAGTGCCTTCAAATAATAAGTAAATAAACAAATGCTTGTGGTTTTCTCTATGTTTAAAGATGGAGAGAGAAGGAGAGGAACCAAAATATTAATATTTGCAAAAAGCACTATCTCCAGTCATTCCTTTATATGAGCATCATAGAAGTGCCAGTTGAAATATGTAAATTTCAAAGCTGTTTCCAGGGAGTCCCTTGTCTCCATACAAGATTGGTGTGATGGTATGATGTATCATAGGCCTCTGACTACCCTGTAGGATAACGAGCTGCTGAATGCTGTGCCTGAGGCAGAAGTGACTTGCTAAACTGGTAGAATATTCTGTAGGCTATATAGGAACTACTCTACAGGGAATTTTGTTCTACTCGCAACTAATGTGAAAAAAAAAAACCAAACCACAGAGAAAGAACAAGCTTGAGAATGTGAGGAATATTTTTCTCAGACTGATAAAAACAAGGACAGGACTGTTTTACTTTACCATTCATTGCTGAGAGGATCTCAACCCATGACCCTGCATATTCTTATGTCACAGAAGTTATCTCATTGAAACTATTTTCCCCTCTCCCTGGGGTTTTTCCCATTTTTAATAGTTGATAGTGGTGCTTTTTGACTTTCTAAGTGAAGGAAGACACAGTGCACCTCTCTTCGAATAGTCTGTAAAAATCTGCCCAATATATATTTCTCGTAATTCTTCTGCCACAAGAGCAGTAAGTTTCCTGTTTCATGCATTATCTTCTGCACAGCAGAGTATAGTATGTTTAGTAACTAGTTAAAACTGGTGATCTGTAATACTGGAGAAAAATGGAATTTGGGGAGATAATGAATCCTCATGGTCTCTAAAACATAGTAATTTCAATATATTTAAATGTATTGTCAGTTATAGAAGACTTCTAGCTCTTAGATTTCTTAATTTCCAGAGCTGCATTTCTTCACCATCATAATTTCCTCTAACTTTTTCTTTATCAGAAACTATGGTATTACTGTAGTGTACAATCAAGAGCTCTATGAATCATTTTAACCTTGAACCGTTGTATAACATGGGGCCTTGACTCTGTGCAAATACAAAGCACGAAGTTCTGATATCTTCACAGGAATGAACTGCTAATTCAAATTACGTCAAAGCCAAAAAAATTTTCTAAATTTTTCCAAATCTTGTAAATCATTTGGGATGATCATTTATCTTCCCCAGCTAAATTACTCCGCCAGTAGTGTAATGGACACCTTTATATCTATTCTGAATCTTCCAGACTATGAATGTTCTCTATTTGGAACGGCCCAAGTAAATAAGTTGCTGCAAGACATGTAATACTCCATTTCAAACCACAGTTTAAGAACAAATTCCTTTTCTGTTTCCTTAATCTTTAATGGCATTTTTGTATTGCTCTAATATACAGCCTGTATTTGTGTACGGAACTGTTTCAAGGACAGTGATTTTATTTTGTGGCTGCTTTTTGGAGGACTTACTTAGAAATTCTTTTCAAGCCATGTAGAAATGTAAATAAAATATTTTTAATATTTTTTGCAGAAGCAGAGTTATGTAAACAGGTTTACCTTTAGATCAAACCCCAGATTTTTATGTTTGGGAAGGGTTTTCTGTGCAAAGAACTGTTCTGAGGGGGAGAAATGCTTTAAGTCTCTCTGGCTGTTAAGTAAAATAGACTGGTAGTTAGGATCTTATCTTTGTTTATTTGTGGAGATCCAAGTATAAATATCTGATTAGTGTGCTTTGGGACTTTCTACACTGTGGTGTCAAACTTTGTACATATTGTTTTAGAAGCAGTTAGATTAAATTTTGGATAGTACAGCTCTGTGGAAAGAACTGTAGCTGATTTAATTTCAGTACCCTGACTCCTAACCATGCATAGATACAGACAACTGTAGCATAGATACCAATTACTATAAGTTTCTTGAAAGTATACACAATTTACCCTTTTTAACATACTTAACATAGAGAAAATGTAATATTTAGTTCTTGCCACAAACCTCTGGAAATTTTGGGTCTCTTTTTTGCTGCCAGACTTCTTGTATGTTCATGTATCTTCCTCAGCCTGTTGCCATGACTTCCAGTCATGCATCTTGTTCATTAATTCTCCCATGCTAATGTTGTGAGAAGAGCTGGGCATGTAGTGGTGTGTTTGTTTTAGGGCTTTTCTGTAGCAAAGGAAAAGGAAGGAGATAATAGCGCTGACTGATATTTGTGAAATGTGATGGAAGCCTTAAATGGTTTTAAAGAAATTTATTTTTTGCGAATATTCAATACATTATGCTTGTCCTTATTTGTATATTTGTAATAAAATTGTCATTTACTGCTCTTAAAATAACCCCAACTAACACCTTGTCATATATTTTTTAATCTTTTCATTTAAATGCAGTAGAAAATACTTAAACTAAAAAAGAAAAATAAGATTTTTCTACACCACCTGTACTCTGAACATATCTGTAAGTGAGGTAATGGACACATTGAAAAACACCAGAAATTTCTAAGTTGTCTTTGGAGTTTGTGATGACAGTTTGACTTTTTTTTTTTCCTGTGTGCTCTTCCAACGTCTTCCTGCAGTAGGTGAATATACAGAAGACATTGCTGAATTTGCAAATAGCTGGGCTGTGCAAACTACAGATGATGTAGCTTGTGTACCTACTGCCTCAGATTTTTCCAGTCCTTGCTCAGCTGATGCAGAATCCATTGAGGTAAATAAATCATTCTTAATCTTTATGGCCTAGCAATGGTACAAGAATCTAGCAACATACACCATGTTGAAAAAAGCTTTAAATGAATTGAGGCTTTGAGGAGAAAGATTCAGATCAGGACTGTTGCTAGTGAATGTCTGAAGATCTTCAGATCTTTAGCTTAAAAGTACAAAGGCCAGGTAGCACAGCTCTGCTGGCAGAGCTGTTCTTTGCTGCAGTAAACTTGGGTTCAGTTTCCAGTCCTGGCATCTAACACCTAATTATTTTGGAAATTGTGAAATCCTGCAGAAGTAACATGCTTGGCTCCTGCATTGACACAAAATCATTTTTTTTTTGTCATTTCACACTTTTTTATCCCAGCTGGTTTAGGAGCAGCATGCAATGAGGACAGCCTAGGCAGAGAGGACAAATTTTAGGAAGACTAATGAAGGAGACATAATAATAAATTATGAGACTGAGAGATTCTGAAATTTTAGTGGGGATCTAAAGGCCCCTCGATTAAGGAAACAAAGCTAATAAGAATTATGCTTGTTCAGAAAGTATTTGCTAACTGTTGTTTACTGATTCTCCTTAATGCACAGGACATATTCTTCAAATGCCAAATATTTCTACAGTTTCCTTTCCTCAGCTGTCATGAAAGCATAGATCCGTATTCTTATATTTCTAGCTGCATGAATGATCTTTGCAGGTAAGACTCAAGTTCTGTATTTATTTTTGACACATGAAATGAATGCTTACACTTTTGTTGGAGACCACAATGGAGTAGCATTGAGGGAAGTTAGGAGGAACCAAGTTCAAAATGAAAGAGATGGGGTTTGTCAGTGGGTGATTTAGTGTAGAAACAGAGGGCACAGAATGAGCCTGCCTAGGGATATTCTGATTGCTAAAGGTTGACATAGGTTCAAGGAAATATTAGACAAATACATGGCAGAGAAATCCATGGAGAATCACTAATGATGAAAGAGGAGCTGCTAATCACAAAAAACCTGAAACCTGTATTTGGAGGTCCTGAATCAAAAATACATGAAGATGATACTAGGAGACAATATTAATGATATTGGAGGAGCTGGACCATTCATCTGACACAGATGGACTTTTTTATGAGCACTGTGGTTCAAATCAGTAGAATTTTTCAGAATTGTTTTATTTATATAAATACAGAGTTGCAAAAAGAAATTCATCTCTCACTGGCTTTGGTGGGAGTTACACCCCCTCAACTGCTGGCATTATATGCAACCTGGTATTTTTCCCTTAACTCTCCAGACTCCTGTTTAGCTTTTGTCATTCAAGGTAAATTGGTGCTCCAGAGTGTAATTGGATAGATGACTGAGCACTGTGCCACTTCCTTTTTAGTGGGATTTTTAAATTAAATGTAACTGTCATAGATAGCAGGATTTTTACCAAATATTATTATGGCTTTCTCAGATTATCATCAATTTAATCAAAAACATACAAAACAATCACAAGACTAAATGTAAAAGTCACCTAGTGTTTTAGTTTTCCGATTTACCATGAAGTCAAGATGGAAGAACTTGTGTTCCTAGGCAAATCTCCAAAGTGTGCTTCCTGAAGTTTATGATCTGTATATTGATTGCACTCAGAAAGAGATGAATTGTCTCTTTATGGTCTCTTTGTAACTCAGGAGTTTATTGTGACTTTTGAAGCAGAACAATGAAAAGCAAATTTTCAAAAAGCATTTTTCAAATGTGATGTTGAATCAGTATCATGTTGTAAAGACAGATTTGATTTTTGTCAACGTTTATGTGTGTGTCGATGTGGATTGTGTGAATGTTAAAAACCTTGAAGGAAGTTTCTATGTCTCAGAACCTCATTAATTTAGGCTTATTTTGTTTATAAAAGAGACTTCTCTTCTTGTGGCTTAGTGTCAGTTTATGAAATTTCTTGTAGGGTCATACTATATGCCAAGTATTCTTTTCATTAAGATCCATTTAATTGGATTAGATAAGGAAAGCTGGAGAGACTCTGATCACTGTAACAAAGAGTATAGTGGTGTTTGATTTGACAACAGATGTGCTGAAAGCAGAATACAAACACAATATAATATATTCCTAAGAACATTAATTTTGGAAACATGATCTTGTGTGCTGAAAGACAAACTCAGCTCATCTGTCACAGTCATGCTTATAATAGAAATGTCGTGTTATGACTAGTTCATTTTGGCATCAAGTCCTCCACAGTGAGTGATGGGATTTGTTGGACTTTCACAGTAAAAAATGTTGGTGATATCTCATCTTCTGTGACTTAATCTGAACAAAATTTGAGTTCACTTAGCACTGATGAACATCTCTTTACTTGGTCCTGGTAAAAGCGCACTGTACAGCTTCTTCTATATAGACTAAGTCAGAGATAATGCCTTTGTCCAGGGTTGTGATATAAATCCCTGAGTCTGTCTTCAGCATTCAGCGGATAATGCTTCTGGTGCTGAGCACTTTGGCACAAAGTCAGAACTCCACCAACAGGTTTCTTCTTGCCTAAATTCAAGGACTGACAGGCAATTAGAAACTTGAACTTGTTACTTGGACCAGAATGTCTTTTATCAGTGCAGGTCAGAGTTTCCATGTCATGCAGGAATGGTGGTTTTTATCAAATGATACAAACACAACAGTGTATTCAGTGTAGCTCATTCCTTTTCATAGTATTTTCACTATATGCTGCTACAACTGAGTGGTGTCAACTATGTGTGAAGTATCCTGAGCAGTGTCCCATGGCAGAGATTTGTAGGTAGGATTTGATTTCCTTCATTACTCTTGTTTTATCATTTCAGAATGGATGATGATGAAACATACTGCAGGGCGGTGACAGAGTATGCTAGAGCATGCTCTCACGCTGGGTCCCCTGTGCAGGACTGGAGGGATGACTTTCCTGCCTGTAGTAAGTCTCTTTAACAAAGAATACTACATGACCTTTGAGATATCCAGTATATCAATTTCAAATAATTCCATCTTGACAACATTTATCACTATAGGACTCAAACCTGTTATTGAAGTAGATCAGCCAGCTTCACTGTTACTAGAGAACAATGAAGCCAGTGTCTTGCTAGAGGAATATTTTAATTCCATTGTGATCTGATCTAGATCCATACACAACTCATGTTTTGACAAATCACTTGAAACATCATGTGTGCTGGCTGTATTCTAGGACAAAGAACAAACATCTGCAGAGTTCTCATGTTGCCCGTCTTGGATGACCTTTCAGCCCCTACTGGCCCTACAGAATTAATTCAGTTAAACCAGCTGCTTTTAGTTATCACCACCACTCATCAACTGCAGTTGTCTCATGCATAAGATTTTGAACTAGCTGAGATACGATCACATGTTCTCCTGTCACAGAAACTGTAAATTCTTTTGGAGGAGTGATGTAAGAACTTGGTAAAGAAAGACTTAAATATTGATGAGAGATTCACCACAGTTTGTCAGTTAAAACCTCTCCAAACAATCCATTCTACTTGAACTGAATAATTAGCTATACTAGAAACATTGCACAACTGGTTTTTTGAGAGAGAGAGGTTCTCCAGCATGGAAGGAGAAATTGCACTGATGTTCAATGTGCCATGTATTTTTTGTAGCTGAGAAGTGTGAAGACAGCTTTGTACACCGTGATTGTATCAGTTGTTGTCCACCAACCTGCACATTTGAAAAAGATTGTCTTGGCAGCAACCTACACTGCTTAGATGGCTGTTACTGTCCAGATGGTAAGTACTGTCAATTTTGTGTGAAAAAAATATGTGTAAAGCTAATATCCAACAACCTAATAAAGCTATCTAAATAGACTGTGCTTGAGTTAAAGCCTGAAAATACAAATATTGTAAATACTGCTCTAGCTTTTGTTATTCTAACTGTGATTCTTCCTTTTATTGTGTTCTAAACATTTTTCTAGTATACAAAAGTGTCCCTGAATGAAATATCACTTAAAATCTGGAGCCATCACTAATGCTTGCTACAATAAAATATTGCATAGATTTAATCTTTTATTTGAATTATTCCAAAATCCGTTGTGATTTATTTTAAACAGAGTGTGTCTTATGTATGCTCTGTGCAAGGAAGCAAATACGAAGCAAATAGTGAGACCTGTACTCAATAGAAATCAGGGATTGGACTATGAACAGTCCTCTTTTAGAAGGACTAAACATTGTGAGATACCAGGATCTTTCAATTTTTTGAGTCTATACAGCTTCACATGCTTAAGGCAAACATTTTTCATAAAGCAACTCTTCAGAGTGACAACTGCTTTGAGAGAGCAACACTGTTCACCACTCTGAGCTCTGCACTCATCAGGCAACTCTTTTTGTCGGTCCCCGGTTAAGACTGGTGGGATCACCTTCTGGCAGATTTGAGTGTTTCAGTCAGGTGGGGGAAAAGCAGTGATCCAGAGTTTATTAACTTGGTTCTCATCTCATTTATTAACTTCCCTCCTAATAGGTCTCATTATGGAAAATGGAACTTGTATCTCTGTGTCGAATTGTCCTTGTATTTATCACGGAACTGCCTTCCCTGTAGGCTCAAAAATTGAACAAGAGTGTAGCAACTGGTATGTGAAAGCCCCACACCTGTGTTTCCTCTCTCTGTGACTGCTTCCCAATGTTAGTTTAACATCATAGTCACACTTACATTTTAAAGAATAGTAAATATCTATGTTTTATAGTCTCAGCCCTATCACTAAAATATTCAGGCTAATCTATGGAAAAGGTGAATTAAAGACATATTAGTTAGCACAATACTGCTCTTTTTGCTAAAGATCTGGACACCGATTTTTTGTTTTGTGATTTTTCTTTCTAGTATTTGTATTGGTGGCATTTGGAACTGCACTGATCATGATTGCCCAGGTATCTGTATTTCATTATTCTTTTCTCTCCTCAGTAAACATAAGGGATGAACTTTTCAGAAGACAACAAAAGCAAATATGATCCAAGGGATTGGGATGCTAATTTAAGAAGAAAGATTAAGTAATGGATGTTGAGAGTAGCAATGAGCCAGCTGGTGCAAAGCTGTTAACTGCCTGACCATATTAATTTTTTGTTTTCCTATTTGCTTTCCTAACTCATTGTGTTACATCCTCGTCTTGTTTTCTGTCTCCTGTTTATGCTCTATGTTCTTTGGGGCAGATGGCTTAGTTCTACTGCCTCTGCAGTACCTAGGCCAAGGATCTCCTTACTTCTAGGTGCAATTGTAATGCATATAATAAGAAAACTATCATTCTGATGTTCAGTGTGCTGTATTTTCTCCCTTGTAATGGCAGTTCGTGTTTGGATAATGATCCTTATCTTTAAAGATTACATGTTTCTGTACTGAGTTACTCAAGGGAACATGCATTAGTTGGGTAGTGAAACTCCCTTGACAGTTCTTTATCTTAGATGAGATTATACTATGAAACTTGTGACAGAGAGGATTGTTTACAAATTAAGGAGCCCCCTGTGACTGAGATAATGAACAAGGCTTAACAGTTACTAAGCAAAGCTTGACAGGTTGGATCTGTAGTGTAAAATAGTTGACACTGAGAACCACTCCATATGTCTTGTGTGTGTTGTGTGTGCATGTCGGGGATTAATTGTAACTACTGTAGTCTGGTCCTATGGACTGAATTCGTATTAGTAGCGGGAGCAGGTTAGATGTTTTCCAACAGAGCACCTCCTGCAGTAGTTGCAGCCAAAATGAATTAGTTCATGTGCTCTGACACTGCCCCATGGTGTGAATGGAAGTGCAGTAGGTGGGAATCACTGGAGACTTGCTTCAGGACTGCACTCTTGATTTGAACTGAAAAATGAATATAGATGTGCCCTGAGGACAGCCACCTGCAGCCTCTTCATACCTGCAGTAACAAGCAGTGCCATAGTACCTAGAAGGAAAGAGAAAGAATTTTGCCTTCTCATTCATGCCAAAAGATGATGAGGAAGGAGATTCTAGGAAACTTCAGAACTGTAATAAAGAGAAAACTCTTTTGAATTTTAGAGAATTCATGATTCAAAGGCCTCTCATCTAGTTATAATCTAAAGATGCTGCACATTGATGTCTCAATGTGAAATGGTATATCTGATGGAAATAGCGGTATATAAAGTATTTTATTTCCAAATGCCATGATAGCTAGATAGATTAAAGTTAACCTAGATTATATGCTTAGAAATAAGGAGAAAGTTTCTTATTTATCTCGCTTACATAATTTACAGAATAATGATACATTTTTATGCAAGTAAACATTCTTGTTTATCCTTTTTCTCTCAAGCTGAGTGCTCCATCACAGGTAGCTCTCATTTCACAACATTTGATGGACGTCATTTTACCTTTCTTGGGATTTGCCAGTACATTTTAGTAAAAGGTACTGGGAAAACCAAATTCACAATCACTTTACAGAAAGCACCTTGTGGACAGGTAAGTCAGAAACATGTCCATCCATATTTCAGGCAATCTTGTATAGGTTCTACTGTAAATTACTGAAACCATTTTGCAGCTTTTAATGTAAGTGTCTATATTGCTACATGTGTTGCCTTTTGTAAAACAAATTGCATCTTAAAGGGATAAAGTCTAAAGAATTATTCACTTATGCACATTAAACAAGTATAAACATCTTTGGTTATGGTACAAACAGATGTCTTAGGCTTTAGAAAAGCTCTTGCTGGCAGCACTGAACAGATTTAATACATGCTAGGTAGGCAAGAGGGTTTTTTTTGGTAGCTTTAGATTTTTATTTGATACGTTATAGCATATTTACTTTGTTGGAAAAATGCCTTTTAGAAAACTACTGAAGAGACTAGCCACCACACATCTTTGTTTGAATACATTTTGGCAGGTGTCCAACAACAGACTTTACTAATAGAGGTGTTTGTAAAGAGCACTTATCTGCGAGACTCGATTCAATGATGTTATTAGTCACCGAGACTCTCAGGAGAAGGAGCTCTGAGACTGTGACTCACAGTTGCCAGTGTGCTGAGGGCTGGGATGGCTCAACTCATCAGCAGGGAGTGATACACTAAAGCTGCCATACTATGGGACTGTATCTCCTGTCCCTTCAAAAACTAGACTATGAGCAGGTGCCTCTGCTTTTTTTTTTGTAAGCACCTCCTTCTCCTGCACAGGTGTTGAGCCTCCTGTTTTTGCATTTCAGATGGCCTCATGAAATGATTAGTTAGGTAGCCACTGAGACACAAGGAAACTACTAAAAATTACCCTTATCACAACTAGGTAGCTTGGAAAGTTTCTGGATGAAAACATAGGGGCCCTGGGGACCATAGATCCTTGGTTTAATTATGTGTCACCTTTTGTCCTGTACTTATGTTCATAAATTCTGCCTGGATAGTACTCTAAAATGATGGGTGTGAGTTAGTTTGTAAGTCACCATTTTTTGATAGTCAGATATTGGTATATTATTGTAGTGTAATTCTGGAGAAATTATATCCTTTTGGTCTGCAGTCAGAGAGCATGACTACATTTCAAGATGAGAATTGTATGTTCATGTGTACAATAGTTTCTTTCTGCTGGACTGGCTGCATTTGGGCTCTGGTTGCACCAGCTTGCTATAGATGGCATCAGACTTGCTCAAACACTGATTAGCCCAGCAATGAGGAGTACTGTGAAAGTATGTCCTTTTGAACCCAGTGCCAGTACTGGGGGATGTCTGTCCGCTTGCTACTAAATTGCCTTAAGAGCTAAAATGCATTCTTCTTGCTCTTATATGCATATGCAATGTTTTATTATGTTCTAGATACAATTTAGGGTGCTTTGTTTAATGCTTTGAGTGACAGTTTACAACTCATTTACCTGATGACAGTTCTGGTATTTCCTTTCTATACAGCTGTTTATTCTCTTTTGTTTGGTTTTGCTTTCCATGGTAATATTAATGTCTTTGCTTCTGACGGTGAAACTTGTTTCTACTTAGAACTTTGACCATGCCTGCATTGAGTCTATAACACTAGTCCTTGAAGATGATGTGAGCAAACAAGTAACTCTCACGAGATATGGTCAAGTCCAAACTGGCCCTAACCAAGTTTTTAACCTTAATGGTAAGAAGTGCATGGAGTAGAATTTTAACAGAGTTCACGCTCTTTCTTTTATATGCCCCAAAGCATATAAATAATTTTTAATAATATCCGTCTATGTAAAAGGAATTTCTTCAAATGTAACTTATGAAACACATGATCACTTACTTCTTATAACCGGTTAGTCGTGGTTCTAGAAATGTACTTTTCCAGCCTGTGAAATAGAGTCCTTCATTATGCCCTCATTTCTTTGTATTTCTTGCATTAGTGAGTGCCTAGAATTTCATTTATTTTGTTTGTGTTTAAGAGGGAGGAGGCAAGAAAAAGAAGGGAGGCAAAGAGAGGTTGAAAATCATCTTGAGGCTGATGTTAAGATCTAGCTTGATTAAAGCTTGTTGGAATAAATGGTGTGGAATCTATGCACTTCATAGGACTTACTGACTTGTGTCTGCCTGATTTCAGGCAAGTCTTCATCTTTTTGGAATAGATAGTAAAATAAATTGGCCTTAAAAGGATGTTATAAAATTCAGCACCAAAGGTGGAAATGATGCTGCCAAATTTTGCATCTTACAGTTAACTGTAATAAGAAAGAGTAAAATGGGAGCTCTCCTTTCCCAGCTTCTGGTAAAATAGAGTTTAGGGAGTTCTGTGCTGGTGCTTGCATCTATATCTTTTCTTCATTGAATTTGTCCAGTCACAGTACTGCTTTTGACATTCACAGCTTCCTACAACACTGATTTTCATAGATCAGTTATACTTTCTTTATGTTGATAGTTCTACTTCATAATTTCATTTTAATTTTAAAATTAAAATGAATTACTTTAATGTCTCTATTCACTTTCTTGTCTCTTTCCATAACCTGTGACAAATATTATATATGACAAATATTTTGGTGTCAGATTCTTGATAATTGGGAATATCTAGTAAGTCTTATCAGAGAAGAACATCTTCAAGCTCACACCTTATCTGCCTCTTCTCAGTTTATGTAGCAGAATGTGTGTATGCATGTGTAAAGGCTGCTTGTGAAGGCAGACCTGTTTTAATCCTGCAGCTGCAAGTAGCCCAACAATGTGTAGCAAGTGAATGCTATGACTGTGAAATTTCCATTTCCTCGCATAATGAATTTGCTGGGAAGGAAAGCTGGGAATTTGATAGGGCCTGAGTTCACATACAGCCTAA
This sequence comes from Nestor notabilis, assembly GCF_000696875.1. Lineage (NCBI taxonomy): Eukaryota > Metazoa > Chordata > Aves > Psittaciformes > Psittacidae > Nestor > Nestor notabilis. The sequence goes on along the minus strand of NW_009934088.1, from coordinate 15,141 downwards.
AGAAGGAGCTGTACTGATGTCATGTCAAGAGCAGTAAGAGAGAACCCTCAATCTAAAGATTGCAATACAGTTTACAGACATCTGCTAATTAATCTTGTAACATCCCTGGAGACTAAGAAACAAGTGGTTTCTTGTCTTGTCTTCTCATTGCCAAAGGCATTTCTTTCTTCTAAAAAAATTAAATAAATAAATGCTAGAGTGGTTTTTATATAACTCACAGGTACAGAAAGGTGCGAGATTTTTTACTGTCGACAGTAGTTGCAATTCCTGATTTGTGTTGCTAATGCAAAAGAGATGAAGTCTCATAAGTTCAGATGGAGAATGGGTGAGATTATTTGGCTGCAGGCGAGACTGTACAGCCTCATTTTATTTTTGAGTTTTGAAAGTCTATTTTGCTTAAGAGGTAAACCAATACAACCTAGAAGCTGGATTTCAGTGCCTTAGTTTTTCTTTTTCTTTTGCTATGTGCAGGGGTTATTAAAGTTCAGAATATATCTTCTTCGTTTTTTCAACTGAAAACTAGTTTTGGTTTGAAGATACTGTTTGCTAAAGATGGAGAGAGGATCTATGTTCAAGTTGATGCTGGCTGGAAGAAAAGAACATTAGGACTATGTGGAACATACAATGGGAATTTAAGAGATGATTTTCTGTGAGTTGCACATTGTACATTTAGGTTGTGTTTAATTAGAAAAATTTAATTTCATTAACATGCTCATATTTTATTAATCTAACCAATGTAAAATCTTTTAATTAAAACGTTAGTCACTTAAAAATATGAAACTCATAAATTTAGCTAGGTCATTTTCTAAGATGTTTAGCTAAGTAATTCTGGAAAACTAACATATTATTTATAGAAATTATTGGATAATGGTATTTCTTGAATGCACATTTTTCCCTCCCTGCTGCTCCCTTATCATCAGAGCAAATAAATAGATGAGCAGTGACAAAGAGTGAATGATAATACTAGTATCATCCCACCTGATTAACTCTTACTCCTGTTGATTTCCCCTTCAAGTTTTAATGGGAAAAAAAATAATTCTGAACCACAGGAATAGTTTAATTAGAAAGGCAAACTTTCCTTCTTTTGCTTCATTTCCTCCAAAGTTCCTCCATCTATCATATCACAAAACTTCTATAGCAATAACAAATGCTTCTGAAATAAATACTTAGTGAAATTGGCATCAAAATGCAAACAACTCCCCTCTATAACACTGAAATTAACTAAAAGGTCAAATTTTTGACATTTCATTGAACGTATGGACTCAAGTAAAGGCTGAATTCTCCTTTCATCAATGCCTTCTCCATCTGATTTGAGAGTACTTGAATTAGGTGTAAGTGGGGGCTGACTTTGAATGTAAGAATATTTTTTCATGAGTAACATTGAGGAAAAAGCTTCACACTTCTTTTGTACCTCACAGATGGAAATTCTTTTGACAGGTTATGTTCAATGTGACTATGCATCTAAGGATTTTGATGTACTTGTATCCTCACCCATATAGTCCGTAAGGTCAGCAGGACACTTGCAGTGTTGATCTTTTCCTTTTCAGTTCTCCAGCAGGCATGATAGAAGGGACCCCACAACTTCATGCAAATGCATGGAAGGTTTCCTCAGCTTGTTCTATGCCTATCAACATTCCTGTGGTTGATCCCTGCAATGTTAATCAGCAAAATGGTATGTTTTCACATACGAGTCAGGAATTACCTGTATCTTATTATTATGTGACATTTTTTGTTTTCTCTGCCAGTCAAGAGGAGTGATATGATGCACATTTTTAGATTGATAAAGGAAGTACAAGAGACAGTGTCTTGCCAAGACAATGTTCACATCAATGGTCCTGTCTCTGGTTTCTCCATGCTTGTTGCATTAAAAGTTTCTTTATCCTTCATCTATGCTCTTTGACACAAATGGATGCAAACAATCTGAGCTTTGTGTATTTGTTCAAATTCCTGAGTAAAGACTTAGTTTTGGCTGGTTGATGTGCCTATGTTTTGCATTGAACTTTCACTGTCTCCTCCTTTCCACGTTGCTATTCTTTTCAATTAATGAAGACAATGGGCAGACAGTAGTTGCCAGTTTTGACAGAATTTAATCTAATGTTATTAGTGTTTGAGACATAAGGCGTCACTAAGGATGTAGGATTTGGCCATATTTAAAGCCTGTGGGAGCAAGCCTAGAATAACCATAAACCTCTAAGAATCTGGGTCATTTTGGCTTTTTATGACTTCAGCATTGTCTGTCTTCTAAAACAGTACATCTCAGAAAAGTTAGCTCTCTCCAAAATACTTCATGCCTCTCCTTCAGTTCTGTGCTTCCTTGGTGAAGGCAAAGTTTGACATAAATGTAAGCTGCTTAGAGCATGAGGGTGGACTAAATGATCTTCTGAGGTCCCTTCCAGCCTGAATTTTCTTGTGATCTTGTAATCATCACTGGAAAAAACAATTTCTGAGTAAATGGTCCTGCCCCACGCTACCGCCTGTACTGAGCCAGCACAAGCATTTTTCCAGGTCTGTGATGAACTTAATCTGATGAAACTGAAAAAAAAAAAAAAAAAATAAATTTGTTTGTTCGTTTGTTTTGTCAGGTTATTTTTCAACCAAGTTAAGTTCACTCCTTGAATCTAGTTTACTGAGAGACTACAGAAATCCTTATGTCAGTGTGTGTATGTGGGAAGGATGAAGGGTAGGGACACTCTTCCAATGGAACCATAGGATCATAGAATACCAGGTTGGAAGAGGCCTCAAGGTTCATCTGGTCCAACCTTTCTAGGAAAAGCATGACCTGGACTAGATGTCCCAGCACCCTGTCCAGATAGATCTTAAAAGTGTCCAGCATTGGGGAATCTACAACTTCCTCGGTGAGATTATTCCAGTGGCTGAGTGTTCTCCTTGTGAAAAATTTTCCCTAGTGTTTACCAGAATTTCCCCAGGAGTAACTTGTGTCTATTATTCTTTGCCTTTCCCATGTGACTCCTTGTAAAAAATATTCTGTGCTATTCATTTGAGTGACTGTTATATTAAAATGGATCAGGCTAAACCAATGTCATCTTCTCTTAGCTGGGTATGCATCTCACTGTGATATCATCAATCAAGAAGTTTTTGCTCCCTGTCATGCCTACATCAGTCCAGGATTATACTACCAGCAATGCCGCTTCGATGCGTGCAAATGTGGGAGCAGCTGTTTGTGTAATGCTTTGGCACACTACGCTTACGTGTGTAGCAAGCACGGGGTTGTCATTGACTTCAGATCTCATATTTCTTACTGTGGTGAGTAATGTTTGCAGAATGGAATATCTTTTAGAAATGTGTAAAATTCTATTCACTCCACAAAGTACAGGGATTGTCCTTTTTTTCTAGAAACCAGAATTGTGCCGTGGGATAACGACAATGCTCAGGATAGAACACAAAAAGCATTAGGCATCTGAGTAAGGGACCCTGAGCTGTCTCACAGGGAATGCCTGTCCCTTTCCACTGGCTATTTAAATTTCTGGCTTTGAACCCCTAAATCATATGGAAGTTTCTATTAGGCTGAAGTAGTCAGGGAGTGGCAGGAACACTACTCTTCCTAAGGGAAGGCAAGCCAGGGTGGCAGGGGCTCTCCAGGTCAGGTAGGGCAGGGTGGACAGTGATTTGCCAAGTAGGATACAGCAATAATTTAAAACAAGGCATTTTTGAACCATACAGTAATGCCTCAACCTTAATTGGACCATTCTTCCTCTCTTGGATGCCTGAGTTACTAGATAGACACACCTACACATATAAAGACACCCATTGCTTACAGAACAGACAATTCCAGCCAAGGAACTGTCTAACATAAACCCACCTGAATCTAAACAGTTCTAACTTACAAAATCAGTAAAACAGCATGTTTTTCTCATGCATTTCAACTCACCCCAGTGCAGCAAGAGACCATTTTGCTTTTCTGTTTTGCACTCCCGTTATATGCTGCTTTGTTTTCTATTTTTCACATTTTAAGAGTGTGTTGTTCTCCCTTCTCTTTCTCTCTCTCCTCCAGCTGTGATGTGTCACAGTGGTATGCTTTATCATCAGTGCTCTTCTTTTTGTAAACATTCCTGTGCTTCACTTTCTATGGCAAATATCTGTGGTGATGACTGTGCAGAAGGATGTAATTGTCCTGACGGAAAATATTTTGAAGAGTCGGTCAACTTTTGTGTGTCAATGTAAGTTGTAAGAAAATAGAATCTATACATAGGCACATTTTCCTCTTTCCAGCAAGATTTAAAGTAGTTTTCCTGCTGTTTCCCTCAAGATACAGACTGCCTAAACAGGATAGCAAGTAATATGTGAAGATTTCATATTCTTTTGTACTAATCAATAGTGGGGCCTCATCTGCTACTTTGTGTACAGCTATTGACTTCAGAGAAGAAGTGTCACTGCTTCAAAGAAGGGTGATAAAACTTTTTTAATTCATGGGAAAGCGTGTTTTTAACACTTAAGAAAAAATTAGAAGGAGTAGTAGCAATCTATGTAGTAGCAATACTTAAAGAGGGGTAATATGGAGAAAGTAGTTAGGAGTGTCTTTTTTTCTGTCCCACAATGCAAACCCCTTCAGTTAAACGGAAGGAAATGGTCAATAAAAGGAAATAGTTTTGTTCCTTACTGTGAGAGTCTTGAGTCGCTGGAACAAGCTGCCCAAAGAAGTTGTGGCTGCTCCATTCCTGGCAGTCTTCAAGGCCAGGCTGGATGGAGTCTTGAGTAACCTGATCTAGTGGAAGGTGTCCCAGCAGAGGGGTTGGAACTAGATAATCTTAAGGTCCTTTCCAACCCAAACCATTCTAAGATTCTATGATTGTGTACTGACATTTTACAGCTCACCACCATGGGGAGTTACTGAGTTCAGGCAGTGAATTAAAAACTGGAAGGAGTATTCATATAAATTTCAAGATTATACAGAGTTATTGCTTTTCGTTGTATATATATATATTGAAAAGATCAGTAAAGTTCATATTGTAGTGATAAAGACTGTTTCAAACTATTAAAAAGTGTGAGGTAACCTGGATTCCCGTATTTTTGCATGTTTACTAGGGAATTCTGTTGATGTTCTATCCCATCTGGCTGTTATCACAGATGTAGTTAATAGATTTTGCTATGGTAATTCTTATGTCCCACGATTTTGATGGTAACTTGAATGGGAACTACATGTTGCCATACTACTCCCATAACTGGGAAGAAAAGCTCCTTTCTGTAAGACTAATGAACAGAAACAGCAAATAAATGATACAGACTGAGGAAAATCCTGGCATTGTTGAAGATGGGAGTTTTGCACTGACTTCAATACAGTCAAAAGGTCATCCTTTAGTTTTTTGACCTTAGAAAAATGTAGAATTGTAAGGCTTGCTTATCATATTAGCTTGATAAATGGATTGTCCTAAAATCCACATTTTGTCTTGCTTTTGTACCTACATAAATATTCTTTTAACAGATCTGCCTGTCATTGTCATTACAAGGGCAAAGTTCTCCAGCCTGGAGAAACCCTCCCTACACCAACTGGCTCCTGGTAGGTTTGAGTGCCAAGAATTTTACCTTTCATGTATCACAGTTTGGATGCTACTCAATGGCCTTGAGAATTCTTTCACATAGAATGAATGCGTATTGTATCAAGATTTTATTTTTGTTACACATTTAGTAGAAGGGAGCCTAATATAAATTAGATTACGCACCTGCTTATTTTAACAACAGGATACCTCAAAAATTCTGTAAGCCAGGGACTAAAGAATATCTCAAAACACACACACATAGAGGATCCAGTCCTGTTCTTAGACCTGGGGGTGTTATGATAGAAATATGAGGCTGATTTTGGAAGAATAAACAATGTGATTCTAATTTGGAAAGTCTTTTAAACAAAGGCTTGCAAGGAGCTATATTTGTGTCGTTTTGTATTATTAATTCATGATGGAATCCTGACCTCACTGAAACAAGTGGGAAACCTCCCAGATTTCCTGGTCAAACTTGTTTGTTTTACAAGAAATATACTCAACCTGCTGATCTAAAATCATGTTTGTGACTTTCGTGCCAAGTTTAATTCTTGCTGAGGTCTTACATATTATAGTTGTTATAACTGAAGCTTGATAATCACATCATTCAAGAGGTGAAAGTAGGGGCTTCATTCTTCTGCCATTGCTATGCCTCTGCAATGTTGTTTTTCCAAATTTTTTGGTTTTAAGTAAAAGGAAAAAATGAGGACTAGGTTTATTGTCAAATGTGTTTTTCTGCAGTTCTGTATTTTATCATAATAGAATCAAGATGTGTCTCCTAATGTCTGTGCAACAGCAAATTTGCATACTGTATCCTTCCATATTCCTCAACACAGATAAGGTTTTGTGTTACACTGCCAGCAGCCTGAATCACCTGGCCCTTTGGTCCCACAGGGGCTGACATACCTAGCTTCTCTTTTATTTCAGTGAAAGTTAGGCAATCAAATAGCACATAAACCTCTTGGAGTTTGGGCCCTCACTACAGATCACTGATTAGAAAACACCAAGAAAATGTTGGTCAGAACTCCTGCTTTTAGATTTTAATCCTCCTTCTCCTCCCCATTTCTGTTGTTTAGATTGGGTTAAGATGTATTGTCTTTTTTAGCATGGTGACTAAAAAACATTTTGGCCTTGAATGAAGATGGGTTTGCTTTTCTTTTTTCCAGTCAGTGTTTGAATGGAACAGTGAAATGTACTGAAGCCGCTACAGAAAATACAGGTAATTTAGTTTTGTCTCATGTTAGAGAAAGTTTTTGACATTGAATAGTCATTTGTTTTTTTCCTCATAGGTACTTTCATTATGAGATGCTTAACATCATGACATATTTAAAATAAGAGGTTAAGAGCACAAGTTATCTTGCTTTTTTCTTTGTCCTTTTTCTGTAGCACAAATTGTACTACTAAGTCACTTGGGAAATTAAAAAGATAAATAATTGCATGTGAGGTGCAGGTCAATATGTTCTCATGGGAATACCTAAAATTAGGCTCACTATCCATGTTTAGGAAACCTTAAGCCTTGATCTCTAGAAAGCAAATTTTTAATGAATTTCTAATGAGTTTAGAAGTGATTTCAGTACACTGAAAATTATGCCACTTCTAAAGATTCTCTTTACCTAAGGCATAATTAGCCCATCCTTAAGAACGGGCTGTGCATCAGATCCAGAGTGCATAAATCCAGATGCTTCATATACTAATTTTATATCTCTGTAATACCAATGAAGTTATAGAATTTTATCCAGATCGTGTTATGTGTACTGCAATGTAGGCTCAATGTGCACTGAAAGAAATACTCTGTGAACAAAAATAAATAGAAAACCTTCAGTGTAAAAGAGCAGTTGATCTCATTTAACCTGCATTTTGCATTGAAGTTCACATATGCCCCGAAGGAAAAATCTACTATGACTGCAGATCTCCTGTGCCTGGATTACCAGCAGCGGGTGTGAATTGTGGGATCTCTTGTGCGAACCTTGCCATGAACTTCTCCTGTGTCCCCTCACCACCCTGTGGAAGTGGTTGCATTTGCCCCCCTGGGTAAGCTTTGGCAGAACAACCTGGAACACAAGGCACATACATATTTTTCACAGTTTAACTCTGCATATTTTTTTGTACTTTTTAAATTCCAGTGGTATCACACCTCTAATTTTGAACCTATTGTTCTCAAAATTTTTGCGGATATACAGTCACAGTCAAAAGGCCAACTCTTTCATTTGTCTCTGAGAGCTCTTTTCTCCTTCCTTCTGGTGTGAGGCTTTGTGCTATAATGCTGCTTCAGTTGGAGTCCCACAGTTTGTCAATTGTGAGACCGTGATTCCACTATCCTATGAGATATCCAGTCTGATTGGCTGGTATTTGGGACTCTCTGGACAGGAGATGGCTCCCACCACTTGCACAGTATAGTTTGTTTGACTGTAGAAGCAAACATAACAAGAAATGGTAATGTAAGCCATCTGTATTCCTGCTTACTGCCCAAGTAATTGTCTCACCTAGACTTCTACTCAGGCTTACAGTACTGATGCCTAACCTGGAGCAGGGAGGAGGGCTGAGCCAGGCTGGATCCTGCTCTCTTCATGCTCGTTCTCTCTGCCCTTTTGAACTCAGCCAAAGTTTTTTTCTCAGCACATGTATTTGGATTTGGTGCCCAGAAACAGTCCGCTGAGCTTTGCAGAGGTCAATCCAAGTACAAAAGCTAAAAGCATTTGTTACGAAGTTTCTGTCAGGATCAGCTACCACTCCCTCCATTTCCATTTCCTCCCATGTTGCCTGATGTGTGCATTCTCAGATTTGAAGAATCAAATATGTTGTGCAGATTGCTGCAATTTGGCCTCAGGTGAAGTGCTCCCTGTTTTTTCTCAAGATTTGATAGTGTTTCACTGTATGTGTAGCTTGACAGTACATTAGCAGTGCACAGATCAGAGCGTAGTGAGACTGCCAGAATTCCTTTTCCAGCAGCTTGTGATGTTCATAGATGACTAAGCACTGGTGAAGGACAGATTTCAGGCACAGTTATCTAAGATTTCACTGGCTGTTCTTGCCTGGTATTTAGTAGTCCTCTGTAACCTCTGCAACTGAGGAGTTAGCTTTCAAGACTATTAGTGTTACAGGAATAAACAATGATTTTTAACACAAATATGCATGAATCTGTTCAAGGCATCATATAAAAACTAGTAAATTTTTACTGAAACATCACAACGGTACTTGCATGAACTTAAACTAGCAACATTGTCATGAAAGTTTGTTTGAAAATTTGAAATAATTAAAATATATGTTAGAAACCAGAGCTAAAGCCCTGCTTTCACAGTTAAGTAGTATTACACCATTTCAAATTGAATGTTACTTGAATATTTCCAGAATAATAAACCATAAAAGGGATACAAACAAGCCAAATCCCATGTTTCTGTCAAATAATGGAGTAGAAGACATGAATTATTTTGCTAAATAAGAGAATAAACACTTAATTTGCTATTAGATAGAAAAGTAAATGTGCAACATTTAGTACAGTTAGTACCATCATTGCTGTTAAACTGGATTTCTGAGGCCATTATGCCTTTCAGGCTCATGGTTCCAAGAAGTGAGCATAGCTTTTAGCTAGGAAGGGGCCATAAGAGTTATCTTAAAAATTGAGTTCACAAGTTCTCTTTTTTATAGAAGAAAATGTTAAGCATATACCTTATGATATTAAATCTATATTGACAACTTATGAAAGCCTTGTTATGAGAATTTTTACTGTTATGTCATTTCTTTATTCTCTTAAGATGCTGTTCTTTGTTTCTTCTTTCCTACCTGATTTCTACCACCACCCATTGTTTGAGCCAATCACCTAACATGTTGGGGTGGAATCTTGAATTCTTCTGGAGACTGACACCTGATTCTAGCATCCTGGGTACTTACAGTGCTCACAAAGTAAAGCAGATTGTGGGTGGTATTGGAACCCTTTCCTTTGGAAACCCATGTCTGGATGAAGTCTAGTATGCACAAAATGGTCCTTTTAAAGTAAAAATGTTTTACATATTCTGTTGTTAAAATTCTTGCACAACAGCTTGCAGATTTTTACTCAGAAGTTAAAGAGGTGACAAAGGATAAGAAAGTCTCTGGTATGCTATAAAAATTGAATAGAATAGCTCAAAATTTCATGAGGAAATGAGCTGAGAATGACAGTAAATTCATCACCCAAGGATACACTGAAAGGTACCGTAACACTGAGCTGGAGATGTAAGAAGATAAGCTGAATTACAGAAATACAGAAGAGTAGCATGGAAAGGGACCTCATGGAGCTGTTCTCCTGCCCTTAGATGACATCAGCAATACCTATGTTGTTCTTGGCAGATATTTAACTTCTATTGACAAAGACTCTAAATGACCTCTCCAAGCCATACATTCTAGTGCTTTCCCATATCTAATAGTTCTTCTGACCACTTGACTCTTTTTCTTAGAACCAATGTATCTTCAATGAACCAGTAATTATGGGGAGGAGAAAACTGTATTCCTTTTAACTTCAAGTGAAGCAATCTCAAGATCATTCTTTGAAAACACATCTACCTTTGTACTCAACCATGTCTAGCAATGACAACTTCAGGAATTGCTCCTGTAAAGAGCAGCATTGGGAGTGTCAGTAACATCTGTTATTTAATGTTGCTAATCAGATGGAAATGAGGGGATAACAAAAAGTGGTTAACCGCATCTCTGGGTTACTTACTCATGATCTAGTAAGATTTCCTGCTTTTTTGCTTTTAATGATACTGTAACCTTGATAGTTGTTTCCACTTCCCTTTGGTAGGCAGGTCCACTGCACTGTGTAAGCTGTGTTTCTTTTGTCCTACTAACTCTGCAGGAGCTGCCATAGTCCAGCTCACTATCCTGTGCTCAGAACAGGATGGTTGCTGCTCTGCACAGAGGAGCAGGCATATCAGTCCAGCTACTTCCCTGGGACAGGGGGACAAGGGAGCAGCAGAGAGGGAAGGACAGCCTAGCTGCAGCCTCAGCAGAGTGCATAACACACAGATGCTCGCTGGTTTGCAGAGAGGAATAACTACAGTACTTGCATGCTTACATAGGAGCTGCTGCCCCACTCCAACATACCCATTTTGAAGTAGGGGAGCCGCAGCTGTGAGCTTTGTGAGGTCTCCACCTGTGCGCAGTGGAAGTCATTTGATTCAGAAAGCTTTAGCCAAAGCTGGTTGCTTTTGGTGGCGTTTAGACAAGCACATTTAGACATGCTGATCTTCCTGCAAATTTATGCTTTCATCTCAATAATTCTTTTATTTTGAAGGATGGCTGAGCATAGAGGGAAATGTTATATTCCTGACAGTTGTCCATGCACCTGGAAAGACAGGGAATTTCTGTCAGGAGAAGTGATAGCTACACCATGTTACACCTGGTGAGTGACATGCATTTTGCATACTTGCAAATCATCTTAGCCTAGCCACAAAGTGAAACTGATACAGCAAATGTGCTGAGTACATTGAAAAGTCAAAAATGTATATGCTTATTTATAGACAGTTGCAGCATATATCTTTTATTAGGCTCACTAATAGACTTGGAAGAGCAGGCAGATTTTTGGGTGAGTGTTTCTTCAGGTCTGAAAATGATACAAAAGATATCCAAGTTAAAAAGCAGCCAAGAACAAGTGATTGATTCCACACATATCAGTTAATCTCTGAAAAAAACGACATTTGGCATTTTGGAGAATAGAATGGAGAAGACAATCAAGGAGGAAAAGGAGAAATCAAATGTATGACAGTGGTAAATAGTCTGGTCCTTTGGGAACTGGACTGTTTGCAGTGCAACTTACCAGTCAGTATGAGTGACTATATAGGAAGAAGATGGGTAAATAAAAAAGCATTAGAACTGGAAAATGTGCCGGTGCCCAGCATCTTTATTAAGGAGCCTTATCTGGCTCATATTGACGCAGAACAGTTTTTGATCTGTTATAATTTGCTAGCCAAAATATCTATCTACATTTAAGTTTGGCATGGCAGCTTTTAATCACTTAAAAACTTCATTGGCAAACCAATTGAGCTTAAGCACTTACACAAGCAAAACTAGAAACTGTCAGTACTACCTTCATGTAAATTCATGAAAGTCACTGAATGTAGTTGACAGGAAAAGTAATCCTGCAGAATATCAACATTTATTTCTTAATCTCATTCCATACTTGTCTGATACCCTGGATACATACAGGTAGTAACTGGAGGTCTTTTGCATTAAATATGTGCAGATTTTAATTGGAATTTCTTGAGAAAAAAAAGAATATTGATGTTTTATGAATAAGTATGTTGTGTCATGGTATCTTATCTATACTGGAGGCTGTGATGGAAATATTTGCATAAGCCATAAAAATGTTAAGGTTTTACATTCATTTCTTATGAATTTTTATCATACATATGTGCTGATAGCAGAATGCTCAACGCTCTTCTGCTGTGGCATCACCAGTAACTTCAGATGCAATCCACAGAATGGCTCTGTGTTTCAAGGTCTGGGAATTTTCTTCCTTTCATGAATTTCTGTATGGCTTGAAATAAAGAACCCAAGAAAGCTTTTACTGGAAGAAAAAAAAAAAAAACAAATTAAAAAGAAAATGACCCTGCTATGAGAGAATAGTGATTGTTAATTTTCCTTACAGTGTTTGTCGGAGAGGAATATTCAACTGCACCAGTTACCCCTGTCCTGCTGTATGCACTCTTTATGGAGATCGACATTATCATACCTTTGATGGATTGGAATATGATTATATCAGTGACTGCCAAGCTTACCTGCTAAAGGTAGGATTGTTCATACATTTTCATGTGTCCAAGTGAAAGTTCCTCTGAAAGGGCAAGTATTTTGAACACCAGGAGATGATCTATAGAAACAGACATTAAGAAAACAGGTGCAGAACAGATGTCTCTGAAAGGAAGAATCTGTAAATGACATTTCGTGTTAAGCCATTTGAAAATGGTACATGGGTGTGTCCTTATGTATCTTTGTGGTCTAGAGAAAAATAGAAATCAATGTTTTCTTTTCTATCTTGACCATGCTTTTATCACAATGAGTGAAAAATAACACTATACAAACTGTTCTAGAACTAGGTAAAATCTATAGATTTATTTAATACTTATCTATATCCTGCTTGGCAGAGGGTTAATGATGACCTCTGAAGCTGCTTGGAATCCTTCTTGAATGCAATCTGCATCAGATCTGGAGTCTATGTGTATAATAATATCAAATACAATGATTTCATAATTCAACAATGAAATCCTTCGTTGAGATTGTCTGGCAGCTACATGCTAATGTTCCTCATAGCACACATTTACAGTACATTGCTAGCCTTTTTTGTTTAAAAATACCATTACTGACATTTAGAAATACATTCTATTACTAACAACACTATTGTTTATTATCATTGTTACTGTTATTAAGGCTAAGAGTCTGTCTTCTGAGTTACAGTAATGTGTTTAGAAGAATATTCATTTTCAGTCAACCCTGTCTAACCTTAAGGAAAAGCATAGTTTCTTAACAAGAACTACTGCAAATATTTTATCTCATATATGCTCGAGTAGATTATTCACAGCTGTGGAATGAAATAGATTGGGTCCAGATTTTTTAATTTGTTAGGAAAAAAAAAATAAATGAGAGAGATCTGGTAAAGATAATAAGAATTGTCTCAGAGCAAACTCCTGGCATGTATCATGTTGTCTCATAGAGGAGCTTGTATTCTTAGAGGTATAAGAACCTTTGCATAAGCCTTCCTCCTTTAAGATGCAAAAAATAGGGGTTACTTTATCTGTAAAATAATCATGCCTGTATGATGAGGTGGAAAGGTGGGCTGTCATTTCTTAATTCTTATGCCATCCAAGCTAGAGAAGTGAGTAAGACAAATCTATGCTGCTTTTTCAAGCACTAGTATGATACTGGAATGTTTTGCTTTTACAATCAAATGTCACGTGCCAATCTACTGCATAAGAAGGTACCTATCTAGAAACAAACCATGGGGAGTATTTGGAGTCCAAGAATAAAGTTGGCAGCCACATAATTAAGGCATATGAGACACTGCCAACAGGCCTTTCTTCAGGTGAACATGACACAAATGACCAAGCTCTGCCTACGTAGATCTGCTTTTCAGAATTTTCAGACTTTTTTCAGCTTTTCAAACTATTTTTTTTTCCCGAAATGAGCTAATGTGAGAAAGTATGGCCTAGTTTGTTCTTCAGTTTTCTTTCTTCTTCAGCATATAGAGAACTTTCCTGATCTATATTGAAGAACTGCTTATCACAAAATAGGCACTGCATAATTGTGTCTGGAGCGGATAATGTACCTCTGGGCTCATTTTTCACTGTGAAATGTTTGGAGAAATTTTAGGGGGGAAAAAACCCAATAAATGAAACAAAGGGTGGGATCATACAGCAGATGGCCAAGAGCTTTGAGGGAACTAAAACACAGAACTGATGAACTATCTGCTGTGCAATCCTGGAATCAGAGGAATGGAAGATGGCAGTATAACCAAGTATTTTAAAAGGACTCTATGGCCGAATTTGGCAGGAACAGACCAATATGATTTACATATGAATGAAATTAACAGAAATTATAGTAAGGAGAAATGACACTTGGGAAGAGTTGAACTCTTTAAAAAAAAAAATAAAAAAAATTAATGCATGATAAATCTTCTGAGTTATTCTGTGAAGACAATAAACACATGGATGAGGATGATCAGGTCAATAAGTGTATTTTAGCTTAAAGACCTTTTGGAGAAAAATTTCAATAAATATTTTTTAGAGGATAGTTTCTCATAGGATAAGAGTGCAGGTTGTTTGAGACTCACATTAAAAGTTAGAAGTTAAAAGATAGGAATAAATGGCCTTGTTATAGAATGGAGAAACCCCAGTGACATCCCACAGGGATCCACTCTGAGACCTGCGTTCAGCATCTTCACAAACAATTTTGGAAAGGTGGTTTGAGGATTCAGGTGGAGTATGCTAATTGTAAAGAATCAGTCTGAACAACTGAAATAAAGACAGACCATCAAAATGTGCAGAAGATTTTATGGCAGAAAACACTGCATGATAAACTGGAGGATGAAATTCAACAGTGAAATACGCCAATCAGTGAACAGAAAAAATAACTAACTATGCTGCCAGGAAGATAGGTACTACATTAGCTACAACTATGAAGGTGAGAAAAATATATGAAAGAGATGTAATTGACATCTGCCTAGTGGCAGCCTGAGTTATAATCCAAAGTGTCGTATGTTCTTCAGTTTCACATATGCTTTTATTTGCATGTACACAGTTACACCACAGTTATACCACATACACATGCAGTTGCACCACATACTGATGTGGCTAAACTACATTATGTGTGCAGACATGGTAACATGGTGAGGCTGCTCTCTTTTGAAACATGCTTTGTGGTTCATACACAGGTTTCCATGTCTGACCCTTCATAACCATCCCTGCACTGTGGCCATGTGCAGTGACATTTTTTAATAGTAGTATCACAGCCCTGTTTCTTATAGCCTGTTATCCAAATAAACAAGCTAGATGAAAGGTGGGAAAGTATATGTAGTTGCAAAAGTTTAGATGCCTTGCCTAACACCTTGTCAGGCACATCTGTCCAGGGCAGTCTTGACACTGAAACCATGATACCTATTCTACAAACCAATATATATATATATATA
>NW_009934087.1:3442-9798 GCF_000696875.1 Nestor notabilis | reverse complement strand
GGGGAAGCGGCGGACATGAGCGGTGGTGTCGGTGCTCGTGTAAATTCAGCTTCTTATTCAAAATATTTAGCATCCTTATTAATACTCCCCCCCACACCTTCTTGGTTATGCTACTTTTAGGTGGGTTCTTCTTTTCTTTTTTTAGAGTGTGAAGTCATTTGCATCTCCTGTATCCCCGGTGACCACACGCCCGCTTTGTGTTTATGGGACTGAGGTGCTGATAAAGGAACTGCAATGAGTGTCTTGTTAACGTGCCCACGTAAAAAACCACATTTGTTCCATGTGTTTTTATATGTGTGGCATGTGTTTGTTCATCTTCATGGTTTTATGCTTTATTGATGCCTAATGTCTCAAAGTATTCTTTTTTCATTCCTTTTTATTCTGTGCATAGTTTTACTTTTTTTAACACATAACTGTGTTTTTTAATTAGCTGTAGTACTGAAGCTCTATTCACAGGGAGGTCAATTCTTTTTAACGACTTATGTCAGTCATCTTCAGACATCATATGTGTCCTAACATTACTTATTTTGGAAATACATAGCAATTTCCTGTCCCCCCCTTATCCTTTCCTTTCATCTTGTGGCATTTTCAGTGCCGTTATTTCATGCTGCAGAAATGTCACCTGTATGTTTATTGCTTCTTTAACCAATTATAAGGCCTTCAGATGACAGTGACACAAGAATTTACAAAGCTAGAAAACTTGCAGCTATAAATGTTACAACATATAACAGGATTATTCTTAGTATTCCAGTCTCAACAACTAAAAGTTCTACATTAGCCACCCATAATCTTTAAACTCGACTTCTCTGATGTGATTCTAAGGTATATCATGCACCAAACCAATCACAACTGCTAGACAGGTGTGGCTCATCATCAATATATTTGTAATGCACCCTAATGCTGTGTGCTCAGTGCCTGCTGTTGATGGGCTATTGGTTTGTAACTTTCCCTGGGGCTTCTCCTTGGTTATCTTCTCCATATGCCATACAGAGGAATACCCCAGTCTAAAAGGAAATGGTGTTCAGAAATCAATCTAGGTCTCCAACACTTGTCCTACTACACTTAAAAACCCACCTATTTGTCTCCGCTTGTTTGCTTTGTTCATGGGTTTTGTTGGTTTGTTTCTCAGGAGCTTTTGACATTGGCAATGTATACTCTGTAAGCCCAAGATAATACGCAGGCTTCTGACTTTTACTCATCAGCTAAGTTGTCCTCCAGCATTTCTGGTTAAAGAAACTGTAGAAGGTGGATAGTCAAAGCCAGGATGCTATTCAGAAACATATTTCTTTTCTTGAAGCCCATTTAGGTAACAAGCACCGACAAAAAAGAATTATCTTTCTGACTTGAGATTTCATAATAAGAAAGGGCATTTTCCAGGAAAATCTGTGCAGAGCTCACCCAGGAGCCGTAGTGGCAGAATACTAACAGCAGCTTTGCCTTTATATCTTCTCAGTGCCACCTAAGAACTCCCAGCTGGAGTGGTTGCCTGAACAAAAGGCGGATGAGAGCCTGTAGCAGAACATGTTCACCAGGAGGAGATACACCAACCAGGGGAAAAAGAGAGTGTCCCACAGTTTGTACTGGTTGGTAACGTGCAATAGGCTGGTGAATCCTTCAAGTTCTAACATCTTGAGTTGTTCTGGAACTATTCTTGAAGCCTTTTCTCTGTTCCCTCCCATCAGACTTTGATTTCTTGACTCCGAAGGATTATATCTTTTGGGTGCTTCAAAGCTTTGATCAGTCACTGGAAATTCTGTTGTTACTGAAGTGAGATGGATGATGGGTTACTTGCTTTAGTAAGCATGGATTTTTCTAGACTGCTGATAGGAATATGAATGTCTAGATTCCTTTTTCATAAATCACAGACTGGTTTGGGTTGGAAAGGACCTTAAGATCATCCAGTTCCAACCCCCTGCTATGGGCAGGGACGCCTCACACTAGCCCCTGTTGCTCAAGGCTCTGTCCTACCTGGCCTTGAACACTGCCAGGGATGGGTCATTCCTCACTTCTTTGGGCAGCCTGTTCCAGTGCCTCAGCACCCTCACAGTGAAGAACTTCTTCCTTATATCTAACCTGGACTTCCCCTGTTTCAGTTTGAACCCATCACCCCTTGTCCTACCACTACAGTCTCTGATGAAGAGTCCCTCTCCAGCATCCTTGTAGGTGCCCTTCAGATATTGGAATCCTGTATAAACAGTGCAATGAACTCAGCTCTTCTGCCTTCATTGGTGTTGTGGTTAAAGCCCAGCTGGTAACTCAGAACCATGCAGCTGCTTCCTCGCTCCCCCTGCTTCTTCCCTTCCCCCCAGTCCCGGAGGGATGAGAAGGAGAATTGAAAGAATGTAAATCCCACGGGCTGAGATAACAGCACTCCAGTAACTAAGGTATAATACAAACCACTGCTGCTACCAATAATAATGATAAGAGGAATAACAAGGGGAGAGGACACAACCGCTCACCACCCGCCGACCGATACCCAGCCCGACCCGAGCAGTGATCTGGGCCTTCCGGGTAACTCCCCCCAGTTTCTATACTGGGCATGACGTGCTGTGGTCTGGAATAGCCCTTTGGCCAGTTTGGGTCAGGTGTCCTGTCTCTGCTTCCTCCTGGCTTCCCCTCCTCCCTGGCAGAGCATGAGACTGAGAAAGTCCTTGGTCAGAGTAAACATCACTGAGCAACAACTAAAACCATCGGTGTTATCAGCGTTGTTCCCAGGCTGAAAGTCAAAAACACAGCCCTGCACCAGCTACTAAGGAGAAAAACATGACTGCTGTAGCTGAACCCAGGACAACTGGTTAGGCTTCCACAATCAGTTCTTTCCTAGCACTTGAGTTCCCTTTATAAATATTTTCTACTCCCCTTTCCAATTATTCTGCCTTCAGCATTCTCCAGTATCTCTTTGTGAAGGGACAGCACACACAGCCACATCATTCCTACATCAGGAATGAGCATCCTTCAGTAATTATTCAGCTGTTGGGTTTAGGGGGGTTTGCTGGGGTTTTGTTCTTTGGTTGGTTGGTTTTAAACAGATTTCCTAGTTGTTCAGTTCACAGTAGCTGCCTTTCCTGAATGGAGGCTCTAACCTGCGTTTCCTTCTATTCTGTAGCTGATGTTTACAAAACTTGTTAGATTCTCCCAGACCTGGATCAATTGTCATTTTTGTTGAAGCTGATCAACAGACTTAAAAAGATTAACATGGTAAGGGGGGTGTTTGCAGAAGCTGGCTTTTTTTTCGGGGGGGGGGGAAGGGGGGGTTGCTTTGGTTTTAACGTCTTTGCTTTCTGGACCTATGCATTTTACATTACTGGGGGTGCCTGGTGTTACTGTACATTTTTTCTTTCAGAGCAGTGTAACAAGAGCAACAGTCTTCATCTGCTAGTGTGGAAACAAGACTGGAGATCCTACGCCACATTGTCCCAGCGTGGCGTGGCATGGCATGGCATGGAGTTTCAGAGATGATCATGAGAACATCCGTTAACAGGCAGAGGTGTTGTCAGTGAACTGCTTTTCCAGATAACGCTTATGCCAAAAGAAAGCCATCAGGTTCACAGCATATGTCAGGGGTTAAATAGTTAAAGATGGGCCACTCTGGCTTCTCTTCTTGCTTCACTTAAAGAGAACTACTTTTCTTCTCTTGAAAAGGCAGATACAGCTCCCTCCAACCTTACCAGATTTTCTCCAAGCTGAAGACAGCTGCGGGGCAAGCAGGGCAAATGAAGGTGGATGAGCAATTATCCCACCCTTATTCTGATGAAAGGGAGCAGGGCTGGGATGAGGGAGGCAGACATTAAAGCAGGGAGCTGCAGCATCATAGAGGCAGCATAAAGCAGCTCTTCCCACATGGGTAGCTGTTTTTGTTTCCCCGCTTTAGGTGTTAGCAAAGCAGCAGCATTTCCAAGCAAGCCTTACTGGGAAAGAGAAAGGGCCCATCTTTTCCTCACCTGGCTCTCTTTCACCAGAGAGCACTATTTTGGACATAAGCTGGAAATCTTTGTGCATCCAGGATTTTGCCCAGAAGGCAGAATGAAAGTAAAAAACAAAAAACCAAACCACCCACCCCCCCCGAAACAAAAGCAGTCTGTGACAGATCTTTTATTGCTTGCATCAGTATCCAGAATCTCCCTCCCTACTCTTATAAATCTCCTTAATTGATCAATCAATTTTGTTGTGATTTTAGCAATCTCATCTACCTTAAACTAGTTAACTGTGCCAGATAGGCTTCTTGTACAGGCCCATGCCATCCGTCTCATCTGATGCCAAGAAAGCTGAGACTTTGAAAGACCCTTAAGGGTTCCAAAAGGAATTAGCATTATTATAACACTGGTTATTTGATACCATTTTATGTAGTTCTAGCTTAGTTCAAACACAATTTAACTCAGTCCCTTTGAAAGTGGCTTATAGCATTGTAATGTGTTGATGAATTAATCTATTATTGTCATTTATATTGTGGCTGCACAGCATTAAAAAAACCTACAAAACGAGCACATCAGAATTCCTAATGCCATTAAATCATTTTAGTCTACTAAAAAAAAAATACTTTCCTCTTGCATAATGTTGTTAAAGTAGCGAGAAAACAGCTTGAATTTCTGATGCATGATAAATTAAAATTGCAGTTTAAACCCCACAGTTAACGACTGGGATTATCTTGGTTTGGACTTAAAACACATTCATCCAATGTGTGTTGCATCTCAAAAAGAAATGCACATTCTGTCAATTTACAAAGTAAATCATTTAAAGTCCTGACAGACAAGCCATGCCCTGTGGACCCAAAAGAATTATTTTCCTACACTAGTAACAACGCTCAGTGTTCCAGATCCTCTACATCTTTTTGTGGTTGTATTTTTGCCCTTTTAAGTTGTGGCTATTACAAGTGCAGGTTATTACACGAAGTATACAGGTATACCGCTTCCTAAAGGGAAAAAAAAAAGAACCACCAACCCAAAAGAGTATCAACCCCCCTTGCAAGTTTCTCTGCGGTGTTTCTTTGCTGCACGCACGGAGCCGCAGAGCAGCCGCCGCAGCAGGGCGGGACCCGCGGTGACTCCGGGGGAGAAACGGGACACGGACGAGCTTCGCCACCAACCTTGCGATTGAAAGGACTCGTTTTGATTGGCTGGCAAGATACGCTTATTAACCAATAAGAGCGTGGTATTTAAAGAGGACCAATTGCAAAGCTGTTCGTGCGAGAGGTGACGCCACTTGCGCCGCTATCCAATAGAAGCGCTTATCCCTGAAGCCGGGGATTTGCATAAGGGGCCTATAAATACGGGAGCGAGCGGGCTGCTCACCACTCCGGTGCGTCAGCGGGACCCGGGAGTTATCGCAATGCCAGAGCCGGCCAAGTCCGCTCCTGCGCCCAAGAAGGGCTCTAAGAAAGCTGTTACGAAGACACAGAAGAAGGGTGACAAGAAGCGCAAGAAGAGCCGCAAGGAGAGTTACTCCATCTACGTGTACAAGGTGCTGAAGCAGGTGCACCCCGACACAGGCATCTCGTCCAAGGCTATGGGCATCATGAACTCCTTCGTCAACGACATCTTCGAGCGTATCGCTGGGGAGGCCTCGCGCCTGGCGCACTACAACAAGCGCTCCACCTCCCCTTCTCGGGAGATCCAGACGGCCGTGCGGCTCCTGCTGCCGGGTGAGCTGGCCAAGCACGCGGTCTCCGAGGGCACCAAGGCTGTCACCAAGTACACCAGCTCCAAGTAGAGTATTGCAGACCGACAGTTTTTAACCCAAAGGCTCTTTTAAGAGCCACCAATTTTTTCAAGTAGAAGGGCTGAATTGCTGTTCTTGGGAGGTACGCAAATAACCCAGTCACTTGCATGTCCCGAGCGAAATCCTTTTTCAGGTAACAATTGCAGCTACTTAATAGTGGAAGAATCTCTATTCATAGCATGCACTTGAGGCATATGGGATCGGCTGTTTAAAACTTGAGCATACAGTAGTTGGTTTTTGAGTGTGGCTAAAAAACAGCAACTATACCCCAGTGCTGTGGCAGCTTGCTCGATTTCCAGAACTTAGGAGTACCACGGGGAAGGTAGGTGGAATTTCATTTTCGAAAAGCTTGCATTCCTCTTAATATGCTCAGTAGAAAATTCTGGCTGTTGTTCGGAACTTGCTTTCTGTGCACTATACCTGTAAAATAATAATTAAAAATATATTTCTGCCTCTTTCAGTGAATAATAAATATTTTTAAAGCCTTTTTTAAAGTAAGTCTTTCAGGTGCGTTTGTAGCTTGGTTTCGCTTTTCGTACGTTTTAAATGCGGGTCCCACTCTTCCCCCTCCACCCCCTCCAGCACGCGCTTTTTCCAGCGAGGTACCTATCCGTACTTGATTAAAAAAGACTTTTCCTTAT
>NW_009934087.1:2320-3368 GCF_000696875.1 Nestor notabilis | reverse complement strand
CGGTTGTTGGTGATGCGCAGGGACTCGGGCCGCGGAGAGACCGGGGCGCTGCTCTTCCCTGTGCCACCGCACTGCTGTGAAAGCGCAGCTCCGTCTGCAGAAGCTGTGGGGTAAAGGCAGCCGGGCCCCCCCCTCCCCTGCCACGGAACACCCGGGAAGGGAGAAGGAGGCCGGTGTGGCACCGAGCGTGGGGGACGGCGGTGAGGGCGGGTCACCGCCCCACGGGGCGGAGCCGGATGGGCGGAGTTAGACCAATCCCGGCGTTGCGCGGGACACTTAAGCCTCTCCCCGGCCCTGCAGCCGAGGGGCCCGCGGCTGCCCTGGTGAGCCCTGGTGAGCTCCGGGAGGGCGGAGCGCTCGCAGGGCTCCTGAATTGCACGTAGTAAGCAACACTTCGGCTTCAAGTTAGCCCAGGTCTCCCATGCAGGCTGCACCGACCGTCCGCGTTTCGCAAACGGCAGCTTTCTTACTCCGGTATAAATCCCTACCAATCCCGTTTCAAGATTTGGTTGTGCTGCTGTGATTGCTCTAGTGTTCCAGCTCCTTTTTGAGAGTAAGTGGGTGGCTCTTAAAAGAGCCTTTGGGTTTATTTAAATGAGTAGACTAATTGCTTCTCAGTCTTTTTACTTCTTTTTGCCTTCTTTGCTGTGGCAGCTTTGGGCTTGGCCGCTTTAGGTTTGGCTGCTTTGGGCTTCACTGCCTTGGCCTTAGCCGGGCTCTTTGCTGCCTTCTTGGTCCGACCTGCCTTGGCAGCCTTCTTAGGGCTCTTAGTAGCCTTCTTGGCAGCAGCAGCCACCGGTTTCTTGGCTTTCTTGGGACTCTTCTTCACTGCAGCAGCTTTCTTAGGCTTCTTGGCAGCGCTGACGGGCTTCTTGGCCGCCGGCTTCTTGGGCTTGGCTGCGGGCTTTTTCTTAGTTGCTTTCTCCTTTGTCTCACCCGGCTTCTTGTTCAGTTTGAAAGAACCAGAAGCACCGGTGCCCTTGGTCTGTACTAAGGTACCTTTGTTGACGAGGCTCTTGAGCCCCAGCTTGATACGACCGTTGTTTTT
>NW_009934087.1:0-2088 GCF_000696875.1 Nestor notabilis | reverse complement strand
CCACGGATCGGGGGGAATCACTGGGCCTGGAGCGGGTCCGCGGCCTCGTATTTATAGGGAGGGGCCGCGCGGTGATTGGTGCTCTGCAGTGCCCGCCCCGCCGCCCGGCAGAACGCTCCCGTCTCCCCGCTCATTTTGTGTTTCTTAGGAGGCGAAAAAGACGGTTTTTATCCGAATTTCGGCCACTCACTCCTCCCCGATTCGCAGCGGCGTGGAAAAGAAAGACTCTTGTTCCCCTCAGCGAAGTTTCCCTTCGGAGAGACAACGGGTGAGTTAAAAAAGAGGCAATAAACCCCGAGTCCTGGACCTGGAGAGACCTCGGGAGGCAGAAACTTTTGTTTTTCCTTCTAAATAAAATTCGCGACGTGGTCAACTAAACCTCCAAAGTAATTAATTGTTATTCTTTAAAGGGTCTTCTCTTAATCTGAACTGAAAATCGGACATTTGAATGGATATTTTAAACGCAAATCGATTTCAAAGAGGAGGAAGTAACACAGGCTCATCTTGAGCACTGAATATGGATTAGAAATTAGCTCCTTTGTCCCGAATCCTTTACCCCTTTCAAAATAATTTAAATAAATCCAATTAGTGCATGATGCAGCAAGGCAAGAAGCAGGTGAAAGTTTGGTGGGGGGCTGTTTGTGTCCTAGGAAGAATGACTTTTTTACAGCACAGCAGCTTGTGCTGTCTTGCTCAGTGTGCACAATGCAGGCACCGTTCCCAAGTGCTCTGCTGCCGAAATATTTATTTTCTTAATAAATTA
Source organism: Nestor notabilis (assembly GCF_000696875.1). NCBI lineage: Eukaryota > Metazoa > Chordata > Aves > Psittaciformes > Psittacidae > Nestor > Nestor notabilis. The sequence goes on along the minus strand of NW_009934087.1, from coordinate 1,325 downwards.
GGTGACAGAAGAGCTTAACACGGCCCGTTTTCGTTAATAATTATAATCAGCACCCTGTCACTTCATAATTTGGCAGTGGTTTTTTTTTTTTGACACAGCTTGATAAGTGAAAAAACTGACTCAGCATTATCTTAGGAGACACAACTGCAGCTGAGGTTTTTCCCTGCTTCCGCACAGCAAAACTCGCTCCCGTTATCGGTTTGGACCCCACTTTCGCACCAGACTGTGAAATATTCTCTTCCCCCCGCCCCACTCTGCAGTGACTGATTCGTGCCCTGGAAGTAATATTAGAACTAGGATAAGAGGCTGATGTATGTGCTGTACTGAAACAACTGGCTTCAAGCAAGAGGGGGAAGTCCTCACCTGCACTTTACCAATACCACGCTTAAACAGAGTAAAACTAAAAACATTTTATTTTTCGGAGTACGGAGAATTGAAAGGAATATTCTCTGGTATTATTGCCTACAACCCCTTGTTTTGCCAGAGGCATGTAAACTGCTTGTTACTTCTTGACATTGTGACTGTCAGTGGTACTAAAACGTCGTGTGGTGTTATGATTAAAGAAATCTGTTTTCAAATGGATCCCTATTCATATGTGTTTGTGGACCTGTAACTATCAATTTTCTGTTTCTATTTCAACATCTGTACAGTGGTGGTCAGTGCTACAGGTTAAGGTAGAATCAGAATTGGAAAAGTCCCTTTTTACCTCAAATTACCCATCCTACAATTACAGGTTATTCCTAAACCTGCTCAAATTTCAGTTGCAGCAGCTCAGGCAGAGCCGTGAGAAAACTGTATGAAAAAATACTAATTCAGAATGCCTGTTGGTATGAAAAGGACACAGCTGCAGGTCAAAGGGTTGTTTAGAGCAGGCAAGAAGGTTTTTGAAGGTGTTGGTGCATTACTTCAACTCCACAGGACCAGGCTGAGAAAGGACAAGACTGAGGGGGGGGCTGCGAGTTCCTTGCAAGATCAACTTTGAGACTTTCTGTCCCCCACCAGAGCAAAACAACTCATCTCACATGGAATCTCCTTACTTTTAGTACTGTATTTACCAGTGATTAATACGGTCTCTTGTACTTTACTAAACTAACATTAGAACAGGAGTTCTGCGATTTTTTTTCTTTATTGAAGTGTCAAATCTTGAAGAACAGTTGGTTTTGCAAGTCTGGAGATTTATGTTTTTCTGTTATTTTTTTCAGTGCTACGATCTACAGCTCCTTTTATGAAAAAGTGGGTGGCTCTAAAAAGAGCCTTTATATTAACTTGAAGTGAGAGCTTTTACTTGCTCTTTGCCTTGTGGCTGTCAGTCTTCTTGGGCAGCA
>NW_009934086.1:0-1055 GCF_000696875.1 Nestor notabilis | reverse complement strand
TTTGGGCTTCCTGAAGAAAGGCATTGACACAATGTGCAAGTCCAGTGGAGGAACCAAGATGATTAGAGGGCAGAAGCATATATTTTGGGAAGAAAGGTTGCAAGAATGGTGCTTGTTTAGTCTTGGGAAGAGAAGGCAAAAGGGGGAGATATATGTTATTCCTGATCCAACTCCAGTGGGAAGATGTAGAGAAGACAGCCCCGACTCCCCTGGAAAGTGCATGGAGTTTGGCTACAAGGCAACAGAACATAGTTACAGTGCAGGAAGCACTGATTAGACATTACAAAGAGTATTTTAAGTCTGAGGGTGCTCAGACACTGAAACAGGAGCCCAGTCTGGCTATGGGGCCTTCATCCCAAAGATGTTCAAAGCTTGACTGTACAAAGCCGTGAGCAGTCTGCTTTAATGGAGAAATCTGCTCAATCTACATAATCTTCTGGTTTGATGCTTCTCATCTTTCAAGCACCCAGCAGAAAGCAAACATAAGAAGGAACAAGAGGAGAGGTTTATGTCTGGATGCAAGAACAGGATATTTATCTGTCAGGCTGGTGTATCCTGTCCATCAGAAGCTCCACAAATATGCCATTCAAAGTAGGTACGTTTAGTGAAACTTGCAGACAAGAAGAAGGACCTGACACACTAAGGTGAGCCTTTGAATGACTTACCGGCAAGGACTGGCAGATGCAGAACAGGGTAAGCAGCGCCTATTCAAGGCAATATATTTTAACTGAAAATGTTTCCGATGAAAACCAGCTCTTAATCATGAGAGACTCAACCAGAAGTTGTATCTTTCTGGAAAGAAAACTCTTTCAGAAATCCCTCCTGTCTGAATCTCATCTCCTGGACATGCAGCAAACCCCAGTGTCCAACCATTGGCTGTGTTCTCAGCTGGCCTCAGTACGGGCTGCAGGGAGGTTAAAGAGGTATTTGTGCTGCTCCACACGGCAGGACAGGATGTCTGCTGGAAGGATGTAAAGCCCCCCCTGTTCTGCTGCCCGGTATCCCACAGGAATATCACTTGAGGAGCGGAACTAAATGCTAATCTGTCTCTTACT
>NW_009934085.1:20673-76124 GCF_000696875.1 Nestor notabilis | reverse complement strand
TAACTATTCTATGATTCTATGATTCTGTATTACACTCCCACTGACCCGACAAGGCAAGCGCCATACGCTTACGAGTTGTAAGGTGTTGTATTGTCTAATATTCACAATAACAAGCGCTCACTTTGTTCTCCACCATTTATCTCTTCTATCTAGGCCACAGTTAGTATATTTAACTAGCCTTGCCTGAAGTTGGCAAAAGCATGGGCCATGATACTAAGGTGTATCTCTGAAAAGACATGAAAAGAACATGGTCTTTCATGAGAGGAACTTTAGACTTCATCTTTTCTATTTGGGAAAGTTTCCATTAGATTTTTCACAAAACACTTGAAAATGAAGAAACTGCAACTGGGTTTTGGTTTTGGTTTTTTTTGGGGGGGGAGGTGTTTTGGGTTTTGGTTGGTTTTTTTTTAATATTTGGCAAATGTTCTAGATTCGGAAGACTGCCAAAATAACCACACGCCACCATTATCTCTTCACTGTTTATCTCCTTCAGACATGAAAAGGCAATTTGCTTTCATCATCTTTAATACTAAAGATGCAAAACTGAGCATCATCAAGGTGCTACTTATATTTCAACTGATGGCTCCTCACCAAATCCTAGCAATCCAACATTTCTAATAACTGTCTAAAAGAGGTGACAACAGCTTGAATCTTCAGTGCACTGTAAGAATCTTTAGTGTGAAGAAACTGACGACACTAATTTCACTCAGTCTAAGGAGGAAGAATGAAGGGAACAGTAGGATAACTTTGTGCACTCCCACATGCATGCCTACACCAATTTTAGGACCTAGACTATCAAAAGTACATAATGGTTCCATAACAGCGTGAACATTAATGTGTAGTTGACATCAAGAAATAATCTATTAATGAGTAAATGTATTCCTAATGTACTTCCGCAGGAACCCAATAGTCATTTTTAGAAAGTTCAGGTATATTTCTCTGTCCTACCCTTTTCTTTCCTAACTTATTCCATAACCTTGAACAGAAATCAAAGAGAAGTGGTTAAAGGCCAGCATGAAAGGTCCTATAAGAAAATAAAAACATACTGGTTTTTTTACCAGCAGTTAAATCCCAGACCTTGTCATAGAAGACCTTGACCTCACAAAATAAAAATGATCTATGGTATTTAAAATTTCTATGTATATCACTTGCTTGAACTATTATTTTATTAATAGCTTTATTGATTTTTCTGGGTACTAGACTGTATTCAAGGGGATGAAATTTAAATCTATTTTTAAACCTCATTCCCATTAAGGTTTATGTTTGTCATTAAACATTTGGATTACTATTTATCTTCTTGTAGTCAATCAAGATATGCATTTTCTTCCAGTTATATGTATGTTGATTTCTATTTTAATGACTTTACTGAATATTGTGATGTGCTAATATATTCTCCTCTGTGTTATAGTCCCATTTCACAGGATTTTAATATCAACTATTAAAGAATCACCTTCAATACTGTAAATTCTGAGCATTTTGGTATTGTAGTTATCTGCTCTGAATTCAGTTGTGAAATTTTAGCTCTTAAAAATTTTTACATGTGTATATGTATATATATGCACACATTTTAATTGTAGTAATTTCTTTAAATTTCATATCTTCCAAGACAGTCAAGAACCCAAAACATCCTAAGTCCTGCAGCTGCAAATACTGCAATGGTGTTATTCAAAAGCTCATTGAAAGTATTTGGCTTCCATTCCAAACATGACACTATGGGCCAAAGAGGAATGAAATTAGACTTGTATCTCCCCTTTGGGCAACTACACTACAGTGCAGCTATTGCTTCTTTAAAGTTTGCTGGTTAGGACAAAAAAGAGTTTGGAATGTAACTGCTGAAGACCTTGAATTCTAAATGCTTTTGGGGAATTCATCCTACAGCCACAGCACAGAATATAAGTACAACACCATTCCAACTAAAATTTCTGACTTTGAATGACTGATAAAAGAAAAGTTTTAGTTTCTGAATTGATGCCTATCCTCTTTGAATGCTTATTTTGTTAAGTAAAACTCAAACAGTGTGAAAAAAAATGACAGCACAAAGCTATCAGTTAAGTTTAAAAGAAATTAAAATTGCAGTATGAGATATCTAGTAAGAGGAACATTTTTTTTTTTTTCCTAAAAGATGTTTCCTCATACTAAAGAAATAAAACCAAATATGGAGTTGGTACAAACCATGGAACAGATTCACAAAGAGTATACATTATAAAAAGCATATTTATGAAAACGTCACTATGCAGAAATCAGCTAATAATCTATTACAGCAGCATTACATATTGGTTAGAAAATACTTTTCTTAATGTATGCCACCTAAGCTTGCAACAGTCTTCTCGTCTTTCAAATATTCATAATCTCAGAAGCATTTTCAGGAAACTATTATTCTTACTGTGCAAGTAATTACATACTTATATAAAATATACTCATATAAAAATAGATTAGCCAAATTCTGGGTTATTAAGCCAAAACCGTAAGACACAAGCCATTTTTAGGCAGGAACGTACAGTTATGGTTATCAGACTAGATAATAGTATCGGATCTACAGTACAAAGACATAAAAAGTAACACAAGACAATTTTTTAAATATACATTACTATTATTTCCTTGCAGAAGGGTAGATTCCCCCCCCCCTTTCTTTTTAATTTACAACATGCAATTTTAAATCAAATTCTCCACAGCTTCTGTCTTGTGATAACTGCACTCAGTGGGGATTCCTGAGTTTACTGCTTTGGAAGAATTGTCACGTTATATATTGTTGCTTGACTAAGAGAGTAAACTAAAAGCTCTAATAACTTTTGTTGTTGGCAAAGAATCAGCAAAATGCAGTATTTGTGCCTTATGGATTAGCTGGCATTTAATGTAAAAATACACAGCCATCATAAACAACCTCTTCTTCATTTCAATTGGCTTTGTTTGAAATCGTGTGCACAATTCCTATTAAAATATATAGCACAGGATGATATGAAAAGTGACCACAGAAATAATGCAGTAGTTTATGGTTTAATGAATTGCATTGTATCACCTCATTTGTAGATCAGCCAGTTTTGATCAAAGCATTCGTTTGCTAATGGCTAGATTTTTCTGGTAGGAACCCATTACAGCAACACAGTCTTTTTGAGTTTATACATTTTGATTATGCAAAGCTAGGAAGAATAAAGTATTTTGTCTATATGCTTAATGAATTTTAAAACATTTGTGATGTTAGTTCACTAAAGTGTTCTCCAGTATCTCTTTTTTTTTTTTTTTTTTCTTTTCCTTTTTATAAAGATTGAGGCATTTATCTAGGAAAACTCTTTTGATTTTAACTTTTTGTTTCTTCTGGAACCAAAGGAGAATGATAGCCTCAACATCAGGTTTGATGCAGAGATAAAGAAAGAGAGCTTGAGACTAGCAGATTAACATACTGCATATTCAGAAAAAAGAAACTGCCTTAGGAAGGATTTGAAACATAATAAATCACTTTCTAGAATAAAACACAACCATTTATTGTTATGCCTCAAAGCCTTTTAAGGATATACTGATGTATTTCTACTGCCTACATTAAAAAAAAAAAAAGTAAACTGAATTTCTGACTGTAGTAGCAGAGAAACATTTTTTTTGAATATTCAGATGGATGGTTTTAACCAGGAAGCTGCCAATATCTATTTCTAGTCATCCTGTAGAAACCTAACTGTGACAGATGGCATCCAGCCTCCCTGACATGAATTTTACCTGCTGTGTATTCACCAATGATTTAAATCACTGATACCTATCTGTGTGTGCTCCTACATACATATCTTAGTCTATCTTTCCTTATCTTGAGCTATGCAGCATATAAAAAGCCTGCTCTTCTGGATGATAATGATGGTGTAGTACAAATCTTTTATACTAGGACATTTTATTTCCTGCCTTTTTCATTCAGCTTCTAGGCAGGATCTGTGACTTACTCTCTTTGAACATCTCAGTTCTTCTGGATGAACGCATGTCATCCTTCTGGACCTCAGAATAAGGCTTGGCATTCAGTCTGTTTTCCTGACGATCTATTCAATTTTTCCACTTTTTCATTTTCTCTATGGAAATTGAATTCCTTTTCTTTAATTTTTTGCATAGAGTATTTTCATTTGCTTCTCACTTGATATTCTGCTATGCCAGCTAAATCTTTCCCTTCTTCATCTACACATTCTCCTACTCATTAACATGTTGTCCGTGTTCCGTATTCCTCCCTCACCTCACACACGTGGAGGTGCTATCTCTTATTCGCCTCCTTTGGTCACAACAGTCAACAAAGTGCTAGAGCATGAAGGATGCCAGCATTTTAACTACTGTGTTGTCTAAACCTGAGCAGATGGAGGTTTGAATGTGTGATAGATAAATTCTTTGGGGTGAATTTGTGGGAAAATGGAGGGCTCTGAAATATTTGGTGTGGAGGACAATGTTTTGAGGGGAAGCCGAGAGGTACATTGACTTTTCTTCCTTCCTCTGTTTAGATTTTTATCCTAATATTTAGCCATAACAAAGGTGAGGCTTTGGCCACTTAAACTCACGTAGTCCTGCTATTGTACAGACAGGGGTGAATAGTACTTCATCCTTTCTGTTTAAAAACATAGAAACTTTCCTCACTAAATAGTGTCAGTCTCACAGTGTCACTGGTGTGTAACCTCTCTGCTAGGGGTCCTCTCAACGCTGTCTGCCATTCAAGGACTGCTTCAATATAACATGGTTGTGTAATCTTGGCTCAAACTTGCCAAGTTGTGAGAAGGAGCTGTGAAAAAGTACTAAGCTAGAAAAGAAGGATATAATGATAGGCAGAGATAAGATTGTTGAGACAGGGATAGTTGGCAGCTCAATGATTCCAGAAGAAAAACACTGACATGAGAAGGTATAAAGATGGCATCATCAGCATGGAGGATTAGCAATGGAGGCTGACCCTTTCACGCCTGCCATCAAGCTGTCTGGCCAGCACAGACTTGCTGCATGCTTTACGTGGGATTGTAAGCATATTATTACTTATTCTCCTTTCTTTTTTGCCCAGATTCTCTGTTACTTGTAATAGCCACAAACAACTCTTCAGATGTGTACATCACTCTTGCAGCGTCTTTGTTCATGGTAAAAGTTGTCCAAACAAAGTGACACAGAGGAGGCAGGTTACAGACATCAGCTAAGCAAAGGCATCAGCCCTGTCAAGGCAAGGTGGCAGGTGGTGATTAACCAGGGAGATTTACATAATAGTTACTGAGTGGGAAGCCTCTCACTGGAAATCATCATCACTGAGAAAAATTCAGGCCATATAAATTCTCAACGTACGTAAATGAAGACCTGAACACTCTACCATGGTTCTTCTCTCAGTGATCACTAGATTGCTACACAACTAGTTCAGAAAACAGAACCAAGGAAGCAAAGAAGGAAAACTTAATTTACTTAATCAATTCCATTAGTTGACTAATATGGACCCTCTTTTCCCCAATCTATCAAAAAATACCGATGTAATACAAAAAGTGAAATATATTTTCCCATTACACTTATATTGTACCCTAATTACAAGAAGCTGGATGCAGAAATTTCTAGGCATTACATTTCTAGGCAAGTTTTTCCCTCCTGTAGCTGTTAAAACATCATCCATGATAATCCAATGGGCCATATCCACCCACAAGTCCACAAATGAAATCTTGGCTCTATTAGCAGCAAGGACAGAATTCCCTTTCATTCAAATCTAAAAAGTCGTAAGACCACATGGAACCATGAACTACTAATAATTTTATCAATACTTATTCAAGTACATTGGAAATAATGAAGGTTTGTGCAAGTCAGTATTGCATGGATTTCCATCCTTTTTAGTATTTTACAGTGGTTCCTGCCTCCCAAGCAGTTATGAAATAATTAAACTGGGATTAAATCTTGTTATGACTTTGACTTGTTTTTCTCTCATTAAGAGATGTTCTTTTTTGGGCTAGCCAGATGTGACAAAACCTTTTGCATTTTAGAACACAAATGTACCCAAAAGAACATCTGTGACTGAAAAATGAAAACAAGCAGGAAACAAATGCATATGCCCTCTTTGAATCACAAGTCAATATCTACAAAACCATGAAAGAAACCAATTAAGACCGAATGCATCTTTTATCCATTGTATCACACAGTATTTCCCACAAGGTTGTTTTCTGAGACATACTCTAGCTCTATTTTCTATTTAATATATGTCATGATCTGCCTCCAGAAAGAGAATATAATCATAAAATGACAAGTAATTTTTGCAATTGTCTGTTGGAATTTAGATTTTTTTAATTGTTCTCTACAGTTACGACGTAGGTTTGTCCAGACACTCTTGATATTTTTTAATTCATTGTATCACAGTATGGACTTAAAATAAGAAATTCACATGACTACACATTTCTGGTACAATGATAAGGAGTTTGCTAAAATTCTAGTGTTTTCCAACAAGATTTGAGGCTACTTTTCTCTAACTTATTTTTATATGAATACCTCTTGCATTTCTAAGATATATATAAAAATAATCCTGAAGATTGTCAGTGTTTGTTTTCATGCAGATGTGCTTTTTCATCAGGTATTGAGATTGCTATAGCATATGAATTTGACTCAAGTAATACTGTAAATGTGCTCTTACTGCATGTTATTTCAAATACATTAAAACACTGAATTCTCCCATTCAGTGCAGCTTGAACTACAAAAATAACATCTTACTATTGCCAAAGTATCCAAAGAAGCCAAGCCAAATGGGATTCATCAGGAGAAACACTTTTAAAATATACAATTCTAATAATACACAGTAAGTAGGATTTCAGGTGCAAACCAGAAATGCATCACACCCTTGTCTATTCAAAATGAAACTAATCATTGAAATATAGCTACAATTAAGAAACGTTAATATTTGAAACCACATTTATATATTACAATATGAGAAGTTACATTATTTCTAAAAGCTGTAGTCAGTGAAGATACTGACACTATTTTCACCCACAGAGAACATTGTGAATCCTGTCAGTATAACTGCCAAAATACAGGCCAAACGGTTTTCATGCTGCATGTTTGTTTCATAAGAATTGTTATTGGTAGGACAAGAGGGAAGGAAGAAGGAAGGATAAGAAGTAGAGAGCTCTTTTGTAAGTAGTGTCGAATAAAGAGGGGAACTCAAGCTCTTCAGGACATAAGGTGAAGAGCAGAGATGTGGAAGGATAGCAGTGTGGATGCAGTGGCCGATTGCTTGAATATTGCATCAAGATGAATAGCTTGAGAGAGATAATACACAACTGGGATGAGCAGCTGAAGTAGTCTGGGACAGGGGCATCCAGGAGGAAGCAGGGGTTGTTGGGTGTTTAGTGTAAGGGAAACGGTACAGTGAGATCCATTCTGAGGCAGGATTCTTCTTTCTATATTCGCTAGAGAAAATAGAAATCCTAAGGCCATGATGTCAATGCTCTTGAATAACTTCAAAGTCTTCTGAATAAATCATAGGTGTGTCAATGTGATTCCACATTCCAGGGTTTTTTTAACTGTACTTTAGTTTCTTGTATGTGAGAAATCTGAGACAAAAGAAACTCAAGCTGCCTTACAAGAATGCTGTTCTCTTCAGAGAGTGAAATACATGAGGCATATGTAACAACATAATTAATATCGCAATTACTGCCTTAGCTCACATTCTTTATGTGTGTATTTGTATGATTTATTTTGTTTTCCAGTCACCAGGATATTGGAGATCCTCATGATCTCTCATATTATCTTCAAAGCATCCTTGTGAATGTCTACTCAGCACTGGCAAGACCACACCTGGAATGCTGTGTCCACTTCTGGGCTCACCAGTGCAAGAGACATGCAGAGCTACTGAAGAAAGTGCTCTAGAGGTCCACAAAGATGATTAAGGGACTGAAGCATCTCTCATATGAGGAAAGACTAAGGAAACTGAGACTATTCAGCCTGGAGAATAGAAGGCTCAGGGGGGATCTCATCAATATGTACAAATTTCTGAAGAAAGAAAGCAAAGAAGATGGAGCCAGGCTATTTTCAGTGATGCCCAGTGGTAGGACAAGAGGCAATGCACACAAACTGAAACACAAGAAGCTCCCTTTGAACATCAGGAAACCCTTTTTATCTGTGAGGGTAACCAAGCACTAGCAGAGTTTTCCCAGAGAGACTGGGGAGTCTTTATCCTTTGAAAAATTAAAAAGCCATCTGAACATGGTCCTGGGCAACTGGCTTTGCTTGAGCAAGTGGCTTGGACCAGGCGACCTCCAGTGGTCCCTTCCAACCTCAAACATTCTGTCACTCTGTGTGAGAACAGTGCTTCACAGTTTTGCTCATTTCTGCATTTAGAAATCTGAGGTAGTAAGGATGTAAACCAGACCACTTAAGTTCACCAGGTATCTTCCAGTTTGATCTGGAACTTCCTTTTTGTAACTACAGGTTACCGGTATTTGACCCTCTTCCATTCACACAAGGAGGCTGAAATTAGAGTAAAAAGAACTTTCACCACCTTAATATAATACATTTTATAGGACTTACATAAAATCAGGTTTGTTTGTTTTTTGTTTTGTTTTTTGTTTTGTTTTGTTTTGTTTTGTTTTTTTAATTTCTTGTGCCATTAACTTCTCTATTTGACCTCTACATTGCCTGTCATCCCTCATTCTGCTGTTGCATTCCCCAGAGCCTCCCCAGCCCCTTGCTACCACTTTCCACCTGGCAGGCAGGCAGAAGCAGGTAAGCCCTGGGGCTCGTTTTCTCTGCTGTTGACAACCACCCTGTGTGCTAATTCTGTCACACATGCCATAGGCTCACTATTGCTGCTTATTATAAACTGTAGATGTGCATGTAGAATTGTAATTTGAACCCCCATAACCTAAAGGTTTGGATAAACATGGACTGATTTTTAGAGACACTACACATGGGCAGCTCTCATTGACCTCAGTGCTGTTTGTTTAAATATATGTAGAATACACTTTTAAAGCCAAATACATAAGGAAACACTGAAAAAGAAGATGAGTGCCCTTGAAAAACACAGAAAAATTACTGAAAGGAATGAAAATACTACCAACTGATTCTAACTTCATTTTCTGAAATAAAAAACAATGGTCTGAAGTTGAGCTGTGAATGCTGAAAACCTTAAATATCATATATATCACGTAAATAAAATGCATGTTTCACATATATGTGTTTACATCAATCTACCTTTAGTAGTGAGCTGTCTCCAGCATTTGACACTTGCTATTTGTGATTTTATGCCTTGATTAAAAATGTGTATGTTCATCCAAGTACAGTATTTGATATAATCTCTGCCACACTAATAAATATCTTGTACTCTAGCTGCTTGTCACCTTTCCAAATAGTAAATATTTAGGGCTGACTAGCTCTAGATTGCCTGTTTGAGCACCACTTAGTATGGAGCCCACAGTCTTAACTTAGGTCCCCAAGTTAGATGCCAGAAGTTACATGGTGTGAATACCCCTCCTTGGAGAACAAGCCATATAAAGGAACAGCAGCTATGTATAGAATGCAGAGCAGCCTAATAAAAATCTCCTGAACAAAAATGTTACATGTCTATATTTGGGAAGTGAAAGACTGCTCCTGAGAGATTCTCACGCCTCTTAACTCTAGTGAGAACGTCAAGAGAACCTCTGCACCTCCCAACATCAGGCCTTAAATGATCAAACATTTCTCTCCACTGCTGTGCTCTACCTTGCCTGATCTCAACTGAGGTTATTACAAGAACAGGGATTACACATAATTTCCCTCTGCAGTACTTTGAACTATTTAATCGACTTGCTTTATTCCACAAGCCATTCTAACCATGCTTGTGAGGGTTTAAATCAAAAGACTGTGTCGTTACATGAGTAATCCATAGAGGAACAAAGCACCCTGCTGTATTCTCTGTGGGAATAGTTAGAAAAATGGCATATACCATTTAGACCCATGGCACTAATGATGGTTCCTAGTCTGATGTATTATTCTAATATTCTCCCAAGTTTCATTATAATGTCATGTTGATCAGCTGCTGTTAGTAAATTTTGGAATGACTGCTTCCTGCTGGCAGGTACAGGAAGAGAAGATAGTGCTACAGTTGACACCAGGCATCTGTCTTTAAAACTGTCAGGAAGCTATATACAAAAGTGTTTTATTGTCCAGACAGAAATTCACAAAAATTTTAGCTTCTATATCCCTGCTATGTCTCTTATCATTATTAGTAGCATTACAGTGGCTACTTCAATTATATACATTTTTAAAAGTAAGACAATGGTAAAAAAGGATGTAAAGTTTTTTATTTTTTCATTTTAACAGTAACATTACCATCTGTCTTTCACCATCAACATTACTAAGACTATTTTCAAATGTAAAGCTCATGCCACTATTTTTAAAACAGTCAAGATAACATTTAAGATACTGAAAGTAATATATTTTTATCTTTTTTTACATTTTTATTTCCACTGTATATTTTGCTTATATAATTCCTTTAAAACTGAAATGTTTACACAAATAGAAATTATTGTTCACTGATGTATAAACAGTATTTCAGTTGCTTATTGAACAAACCTTACTCTTTCAACATGCATTTCAAAACAAGACATGCAGCCTAAAGGAAAGACACAGCAATTACAAAAGAACTTGTGATGCTAATATAAAGCCAATTTATCCCAATATTAGTCCTAGAATTTCAGGACAGGACCCTATTATTTGGGTTCACTTGAGATTATAAATTTTTAAGTGGGTTTCAATTCAGTATTTAGGGACTGTTGCCAAAGGACCTCTTTAACTAAATCAGAGGCCATATATAAAACCATTTGTTTTGGAACATTTATCTAGAGAGTATAACCTTCTGAACTGGCTTGATTCCTCTTGGAAGAGAAAATAATAAATGCAATAAGGGACAGCTCTGTAAATGGTGTATGTATTTTTGGATTAAATTAAGAAACAAATGGCTTGTGACTCCAGCTAACCAGAAGGAAAGTAAGTAAATAACCAGACCTGTGAAGAGGATGAGCCACAGTTTCCTTGTTTTGCTGGCCAGGTCCATAAGACTTCCAGCCAGCAGAAGCAGTTCATGTCAGCATCACATGCCCTGCTATTTAGTCCCATTTTTGTTATTACCTTCCTCTGTGATATCAACAACATTACTTAATTTCTCTCACACTTGGTATCCCCTTCTATAAAATGAGATGACAGAAATACATATCTCTCTAATGTCAAGAGAATATTTTTGTAAGCATTCTGACATCCACTTCTATAAAGCTCTAAAAATCTTTTGTTGTATACCAATACACAGACAGGAAGAGTTTTAAACATCCTGGTGTAAAAGTTTGATAACATTTTAACCTTAGATAAAGATGGCATCTAATTTTCATGTTGTAAATTGTTGATGTTTTTAAAAAATGCAAACTTTAATACTTCCAGCTAAGTGGTACACTATGGCCATGTTAATCTGTTACCATTCACCGTGAGAAGAGGATCTCCATTCTGTCCCCTTAATTTCTCAGAATGAAATGGTTTTTAGAAATTAAATTAGATTTTTTTTTTTCCTATTTTAGTGTCAGAAATAGAAAATAAAATGTTTAAACTATAGATTTCTCAAACATGATGGTATTTCAGGATCAAGGAATTTCAACAACCTGGAATATATTTTTATTTCTTTAATGATGTCCAATTACATGAACAGTTCATCCCTACCTAGCCCTCAGTAACACCTTCTAGGCTTTGTAGATATTAGCAATAGAAATTGATTTCTGTAATGGCATTTTGGCCAAGCTGTAGGTTTTCATAAATTCCTAGGTCTTAAGCCCAAAAGGACTTCAGCAATCATTACCACTTACATAATGCAGACTGCAGGGCTTCCTTGAATTTAGTTCTTGTCCAAATGACATGTCTTTCAGAATGATTACTCAATTGATTACTCCTGATTTTAAAAGCACATTTGATAGAGCATCCATCTCAAATCCTTGGAATTTGCTAAAAATATGGATGAAGCTTTTTCTAGCTTCAAATCTAGACAGTGGAAAAATTAAGTTCTGCTGTTAAAGAGCCTATGCTTCTTACCCACAAAATCGGTACATGTCCTGGTCAATCTTAATCGAGTTTTTACTTTATAAACAGAGTATACAGAGCTTCTCCAGTCTTTCAATGTATATTTTGGTTTTCACTTGTTTAAATACTTTATAAAATTTCTCTGTACTGTTTCTGTATCAATATTCTTCATGTAGTCATCAGATGTGCACAGGATCACTGGTAATTGTATCGACACTACAGACTGAAGCAATGGAGGGACTTTAGCTATTGCTTGATATAGGTCTGTGTGCTTGAGGACCATTTTGGATTTTGCCACTGTGCTTTCTGTAAAAGTTACTAGTTATTTCATTATTTATCAGTATCATAAGACCTGTGTCAACTGAAAATTTTGTTTTGTATTTTTTCACTATCTAGTAATTAAAATGAAACTGACCTTTTCAGAATAGCAGAAGTTTCCTTCTACATGTTCATTTGAGATGTGTTATGGAGCTAATACTTCGTCCTCTTGATTTTATGGTAACTTTTTATTCCTACACTTTTCAAATCAAAATAATGATAAATTATTGTCTTAGAAATTAAATATATGAACAAAATATATTAACAGAAATTATCTTCTTATTAAAATAAAACTGGTTTTGAGGGGAATAATTTTTCTTTTATCTTTTTGATTGTCTGCCTTTATATTATCCTTGTTTAGTTCATATCACTGTTGCACTGCTTTTCCTGTAGGTTTATATTTCCCAGGTTGGCTTATTCATTTTTATTAGATACTGATATAATAACTATTATCTTCCATTCTTAAAGAATTTCTCTATTTATTCCAAGAAAAATAAAAAAATCATTAGTAATAATCCAATCTTGATTTCAAGACTCTTAAATGCAAGGTGTCTACAGACGGTAGCTTGAAATTGTTTAACTTCAGTAGCTGCTGTTTAACCTCTGGTTACAACTGAAACAGAAAATGTTTTTCCTCATCCTGTAATGTAAATATAGCATTGGCTTTTTCCCCAGAACAGAAATATTTATTGAACATTTTTTTCTTTTTGATAATTATGACTATATTCATCTATCTCCATTTTGAGTGATGTGTATTCTGAAATCATAACTGTATCACAATGAAACTACAATCATGAGCTCTTTAGGTTAATTGATGAAGCTATACAAACCAGTTTCAGGTATCTTGATTCAAACCCTGTGACGCTTTCTGCATCTTTTGCAAATTAATGAATATTTTCTGTGACAGATAACCCTTATCGATAATCAGTATCTCAACAATCAATATTACTGAGAAATTAAGAACTACTAAATAAATATTTGTTAACATATACACACACATGCACACAACACATACACTCACTTTCCTTTTATACCTGTGACTGACAGAAACTGAGCTCATCTAAAAATATCTACCAAAGGACTTCAAAGAGCTTACAATTTTTTACAAGAAGTACAGAGATGTCCCCATTTTGCTTTCTTATATTGGGGAGATGTAAATCATTAAAGTTCAATTCACAGGTATATAGCACCTAATGCAAATATTCACAGACATTATTTTGATTTTAGAATAATTTTGCATTTGCAATGGACACATGTAAAGGATTATCTGAAGTGCAGGGCCCTAGAGACTCAGTATATTAGAACATGAAAAATGAATGCCTCTAATCAGGATGTGTAGGAAATGTTAAGATGTTTATAATGTCAAAGAAACTCCCAAAATTAACTTAAAATAAGAACAAAATAAGAAACCGACAACATACAGATGATTCTAGGAAACACAATGCCACACAGTTTAGGAGGAAACCAGGATAGATAACAATAGCTTGAAGCCAGAGTGGTTTTTAATGCACCTGTGCAAATAGTTTTTTTCAGTGTGCTAAATATAGGGGATAGATACATTCATGCTTGCTATAATAAAAGATCAGACCTTTTACTTCAAAGAATCTAAGGGTTATAAATAGAAAGAGAGAAAAAAGCATCTTTTAAGTATGTGTGCGTGTGTTGTTTCAGTTTATAAAGATGCAAACCCTGATGCACAAAGGGATAAACTACTGACAGTCTGCAGCTCTATGAGACAGGAACTCTGGAAACTTGTATTTAATGCTGGATACCATATATTTCTGCTTTCTTTGCTGGCATGGTTGTACACATAATGTGTGTTGTCTAGATGAACAGAAAACCTACACTTAGGGCAGATATGATTTGACAGAATCCTCTTTATTAAGTGAATAAGACTTACTGGAAAATATTCAAAGAGCCATTTATCCCGGTGAAAATAAAATCAGACTTCTACATCTGAACTATATTGTAGTTTTGTGAAAAGCACTGCTGGATGGTTTGATACCATACTAATTTGTGACCAGTGATGTGATCAGCACAGGATGTCAAAGAAAGCCTGAAGTCCAGGCCCTTACCCTGACTTTTTGGCTCAAGTCTTCTTGTCATAGTGCATTTACTTCTAAGCAGGAATTCAGTATAGTGCATGATAAGAGATGAATGCTCTTTATAAACTGGAAAGAGTATGTCCAATGTCCAAAATGCTTTATTTTCTTCCATTATTTTAAACGACATACAAAATGTGACCAAAAGACACAGTATTTTTCAGAAACATCCTCAGGAACAGGTTTGCCTGAAAACGGCCTTTGCAGCAGTGTAAAGATCCTATCTAGATGACTGAAAGCAGCTAACTATAGATTAGACTAGAGCAGCATGGGAATATGTATTGGCAGTTCCTGAGCATTGGATGGCCTTTGGCTGCCCCTGCAATCCTGAAGCTGCAGTTCAATTTTCCATTTCAGCTTCACCCAGTAAACAAGGTCAGCCCATACTCTCTGCAACAGTTTGATAGCATAGATGCACAGCCATTTCAAGGGTGTATTGGGTTCCGTTACATAATCACTCCCTTCTCTTTCTTGGGGCTTGCTTTATTTTCTTCATTAATCCTGTTCATCCCTTTTTACAGCATGCATTTTCAAAAGACATAATAAAAAAGCATGATTTTAGCAAAAATTGAGTGACAGCTTTAATGACGCAATATAGCATCTTTTTGGTTTATTTTTAAAGCTTAAATTCCTCACTGTTGCTACAACACGGTGGTGTAAATGAAAGTTAAAATGTTGACTGATAAGGTTGTTATGCATCACATCTGTGTGATGTAAAATTGAGGCTGTTTTCTCAAGGGCTGTTCTTTTATGAGACTGAATTACATCATTGTTTCGCAGAAAGCATTTTTCTGCACTATTAGGAGGTACACAGGGTGAGAAAGAGAAGAATGCCAGCAGCCAATGAGAGATGCTGCTTCTTAGCATTATTCAGTGAAGACATGCTCCTGACGACATTTGATTTTGAGCATGAGTGGCCCTACTAAAATCTGGAAGACTAGTCACTGGATTAGCTGTCCTTTTAAGATGCCCTTGTATATCTGGGACGTTTGGGGGACAATGGCTTTTACAAGCAGGTTTCTTCCCCCTTCCTTCTCTCAACCTTCTCTTTCAGAAGCTTATAGCATACTAACATGTTATAACAGCCTTAACTTGGTCATCTCCCCTTCAAGCAACACAAGGACATCAAGGAAAGCAGTTCTCATACTACTCCCTTGCTGCAGATATCACTCATCTTTCCATACATCACCATGTGCATTTAGAGGGAAACTTTGTGCCCACCCCAGAATCATGATATCCAAGAAGGACAAAGACAACTTTACATCAGACAGATGCTTCTGATCATGTAAAACCGTTTCCTTCCAGAACTCAGGATGACTGGCAAGAAGAAACAAATTCTGTTGCAGGTAGTGTAGCACAGTATTTCTTAACAACAGCAAAAATAACACTAAAAATAAAGGACTTACACAGTAGAAATGACTGAAGGCTGTTTAGTAAAGGTTTGACTGCATCCATAAGTTGCAGTCATTTTTTGGGGTAGCATAGAGTTCTGTCCTTAAAAAGGAAAAAGGGTCATAGCAAAAGGTTTCAGAGACAAGAGCTCATGGGCTTTTATATCTTCATTTACAGATTCAGACTCATCTACAATTTAATTTTTTTGTCTGCCACTATGTCATGCAAAACAAAGGCAGCAAAACAATAGCTCCCCTTCATAGACAGCAGATCTTCAGAGGCAAGAGGAGGAGACGGTAATAAAAAGACCATGAGGTCTGTATGCAGAGCTAACTTTTTCACAGACAGACCAGGCAAAGGCAGAGATAGAATGAAAGGTTCTTTGCATATGCCAGCAGTGCCTTTAGAGCTCCAATACAGTGTATGAGCTAATTGCAAACTGCCCTGCATGACTAAACTGCACTGGCAGACAAAAACTATTTGGCGATGTGATATTTATACAAAAATCAAATTAAAACTGTTTTAAATGGACATAATACTGAAATTACCTATTAGAGCTCAAACACTTGGGTATCTCTGCTGTCTTAATCAATACACAAGAGATGCCAAGGTCACGCTTCAGAAGCAGCATACAAATTAGAGCCTGTTTCCTGTAAGGAAAATCACATAAAGCTGAAGAACATTATATATATATTGAAGAAAAAAAACACCTCACAAAATCTACTACTAACAAAGCAGTACTTAAGGCTTTATAAATTACTGAATATTCTGTTAAATTGAGAACATGGCAACGTTAACATTTATACTGAAGTAATTTTGCTTCTCAGATCATATCTCCTCCCCTGAAAGTGTTCTTGGTGAATGGCTGCAAGACAGAGAGTGAGTGCAAGAAACCTACTTAGACCAGAGCCAAAAGGTCTCTAACCAGGATCCTACATGAGGAACATGCAAGGAGTAAGCCTATTCCGTGTTATAAACTAATGTCTTTTCTTCAGATCTGAATCAGTCAGCTTGTTCTGGGTCACTGGTTCCCAAACATTTCTTTTATGGACCTTGTAGCTGATGAGTTCTTTTTTCCTCACTCTCCAACCCTGCAACTGACTCTGTGAAATCCCCGCTCCCTGCCAGGTTTCTAATTCTTGATGCTGTTGCTTCCTGCAGGTCTGCTTTCTTGTACCAGGCAGCCACCCAGCAGCACTGAGTCCTAAAGGAGGTGCAGTAAGAAAGCAGCAAGCCATGAAACAACAATAACAGAGAGCAGCAGATTAAGATGGAGGAGTGTTTTCTTGGGAGGGATAATGCCTTCCTATTCTCGTAATAATTTTTGTTCCCTCTGGGCAGTAGCATGGACTCCAAGCAACAAACCAGGCTGATCTTGTACTCCAAGTCTTATCTATGATGTAGAATAGGATTGATACCTGCTGCTTTAGATGCATGTAACAGGAACCAAGCACAAATTTGCTCCCTTGATCAAAGGCATGGTAAAGAAATCTGTACTGTTTTTCTGCAGTGTCAGTTACATCTGCCCTTCACTGGATAGATGAATGCAAGGGTGCCCAAATTGTTGCATGCTCTGTGGACCAGAAGGACAACCTGAAGACAACCTCCTGTGCCTGAAGGACAACCTCCAGAGAGCCTGTCAAATTGTGTTCAGTTGTGCACCAAACTACTCAGTGTGTTTGGACTTGAAAACCTTAGAAAAGAACATGTGTTCAAGATGCAGCATAGAAATTGTACCCAGCCAGATTTTACAGAGTACAGAGAAACCCACCCCCGCTCCCTGCCTTTCTGTGCCATCCCAGCCAGCAACAACCACCATACAGCTGTGGGCTACCACTGATCCCATTAGGGCTGCTCAGCTCCTTATCTGCCTCTGACAGGATGCATACAGCAATCTCCTGCTGAGTGACTGGTGGAGCTCTGGCCACTTCAAGTAACAGTCTTTGAGACTGACAGCCTTCTGCGCCTGAAGGGATTGGAAATATGACTGGGAAACAATTTGAAACCTCACTATGACACTAACTTCCTGTATGACACTAGACATATCAGCATCTTACCTCAGGGTCCTGCGTAGGTGACTGTGGAAAATAATAACGCATCATCCTATATTCTCTGGAGCCTGGCTCAGGCATCCTAAGCCCAATTGCCTGAGAGAGAAGATTTAAAACATATGCTAGGGGGTATTAAGCTCTAAGAGATATCAGTGTTCACGAAGTCTAAGCTGAGGACTCTCGCCAATTCTATTTTGAGAATAAATTCTGCTACCTTTTAAGAAAATAGATCGGAATGACACAAAAAGAAACTCTGAGGAAGCCCCTTTTCTTTCCACTTTTTGCTACAGTTTGTCTGTCGAATGATGTGATCCAGTCCCAGAGGAGTGTAGTATGAGAGGTATACTGATCAAGGGCTACATGTCTACCTAGCAGCTCCAATTAATGGTTTGATGCACGTTCTTATGTACTATCTTATTATACTATATTCTTATATTGTGTCCTATACTCATTTTTACTCCTATGTTTTGTTCCTATATGCCATAAAGAAGCTCTACCTGGTTTAGCAGGATTAGGAAGGAATAACAGCAGTTCTTCTAGCTAAAAGAATTTCATTTTATACAGCAAAATTCAGCAAGTTATATCCTTTAAAAAAGTATTTTCTCTGTGCTTCTTTCAAGGACCCTGAGGATAACAGATCTGGTTCTCAGAAGATGAGAAGGATGAAAATTCCATTGAACATCAGAGCAAGAAAAGTAGGAACCTGAGATCTCACAAATGAGAAAAATAACAGAGAAATAATTTTGAGGGATTAGAGGAGTGTAAGACAAGTGGAGACAGGGAAATGTTTGGAGTGACAACAGTGATGGGATGACAGTGGGAACCAGAACAAGTTTCACATCCTTCAATCTAACTTTGTGCTCAGAATACGTTCCAATGGAGATTAAGTCGCTGTGCTTCACTGAGACTGATTGCTATTTATAGATCTCTATTTGTCCTAGTTCTGCATCATTTATGTATTTTTTTTGTTACATTAGAACAAACAAATACTAAAACCTGAAAACATTTGCTCTCAATGTACAAAGTACATGGAGAACCTATTTGACTTTTAAAAATGGTATTTTGATACTGAGTTACTTTCAGTGATTTTTAATGATTCCTAGTTAGGTAGAAGACATGGTTCAGATCCCAAGTAAAAATTACTATTTCTAAAATATTTCAGTAAGTTGGATTAATATCTTTATTTTTTTTTTTACATTAAGGATTATACTGCTTTACAGAGAGTTGTTTGCATCTTGTGTCTAGAAATGACTATCACCATTTCTACTATTCCTTAGTAAAATCTTGACAAATATAAAACCTATCAATTTAATCAATGCTCTAGCTTACAGGTTTATTTTGAAATTCAAGCTCATTTATGAAGTTATTTAACTGTACCATATATCAGTTTTTAATCAGGAATTTTTATCAACATAAAAAAATGAATGAAGAGCTGATACAGTTTCTTTTAAGAATAAAAAATATAAGGCTGTGTATTCACCAGCAATCATTTAGTAGTTTTCTGGAAACATTCCAATAAGAAATGGAGGAGCTGTTTATTGGCAACCTGAAATGAAATGAAGCAATCATCTTGAAACTTTCTATATTTAAATCTTCAGATGTTTACACAATCAGAAGTTAAATGAATGATTTAAGCAAATTTTACACTAGCAAAAAAGAAAAAAAGAACCTGTAGAAGAAAACAAAGCTACAAAGAGCAGAGACAAGTAACTTTAGGTTGTGCAGGTGATTTACATCAGTTACTAGAGAATTTAATACTGGCTTCAAAGTTAGGTCAAGAAAAGCCAAATTTGTCATTGGCTGAGAAATTCATTCCAGCACATGATTTTAGTATCTGGAAGTACTGTAAGATATTATTCAACCTGAATATGGAGGTGGGACTGGCAGAAAGGAGGCACTGGAGCAGTAGACAGGAGGTGAGAGGGGGTGGCGGGAATGACAAAGTCAGGGAAGTAGATCTGAAAAGAGCCAAGGGTAAATGCAGAAGTATAAGATGCATAATAGCAATCCAGAGTTGACTTAATAAGATGAGCAAGATACTGTACTAGAATTGCTTAGATGAAAGGGTATGTATATTAAATGACAATATGATAAATCAGGAAGAACATGGGTCTTGTTTAGGTGATTTATGACCTTAGAAGTCTGAAGGCTCATCTTATTTTTCTTCCCACTAGGGGACAGAGGTGGAACAGACTTAACCGTTATTATTGCTCCGCTATGAGGGAAAATAGCTACAAACACCAGCTTATCCCCCATATTTACAGAAGAAAGTTGTGCTGATTATTTTTAGGGAGAAACACCCCTCCAGCCAAAAAAAAAAACCCAAAAACCAAACACAACAACAACAACAACAAAAAAACCAAAACAACAAACCCAAAGCAAAACGTGGTCACCTCTAATGATGAAATAACATAAACTATTGATACATCTTTTCACATGTAAAACAAGAGACAAACTAAGTGTTACAATAGCTTATATCAGACATGAGACAATTCCAGCTCTTTTTGATACCCTAATTGAGAAGTACTCTCCTGGATGTGCGTTCAGAGCCTTGTCATGCTCCCTACCCTGATTTGCCCTTCTAGTTCATCTCAGGTATTATGAGGAAAGATAATACCTCATAATATGAGTGGTAGGTACAGGAAGAGATAGGAAGACAAGGAATGAAGTGAGACTTGGAAAAGAAAACAAACCAAAGGGCAAAGACTGAAGACAATAGAAAAATACATCTAAAGAAAAATTATTTAAACCAATCTAAAACAATATGTCTTGCCATGGGAAGAGAAATTTACCCTTGATAAAAGCATTTCCCATGAGCTCCCAGGACTATTAACTAAGCCATGTAATAAATTACGATACCTTACTGTAATCCTTGATTTCCTCTATGATTCGGGGATATTAGTCACACTGATCAGTTGTGGGTTTTTTTTTTAATTTAAGAGTATGAGTTCCCTGAGGTCTAGAAATTGAGGGCCCAGATAGTGTAAAAAGTTGGAAATCCAGTGACTCCAGCAGTACTTCTGTCCCAATTCCACCACTAAATACTAGTTCTCGCCCTTTTTACTTGCTGCCTGGCACTCTACAGGGTATGCATAGTAATAGCATCATGACAATGTCATTTAGAGTTCAGAGGATATCATACCATTCAAGGGGAACAGGGGGAGGAAAGGAAACCTACACTGTATAGTCACATCAAATTTTTACTCAGGAAAAAAAATTATTTTACTGCATGCGTGGAAAACATGAAGTAACTTGATCTTCACCTATGTTTACATGTGTGTCTTAAGCAATTTTCCTAGAAGACTTCCCATTTAAAAATCTACTGTCAAGATATTTTATGATGTTTTGGACTTTCTGTTCTTCATGAAAAATCCACAGATAAACTCCAAACAATTCTAGAAAACTTGTATGAAAATTATAGTTTAAAATTATTTTTTCCCTTCCTGTCTTTTTATAGCATTTTGAAGAGCTACTACAGATTTTTTATCATGTCAACAAAGTAAACCTGAGGGGAATGCTTCAACCCTGGGGGTGTTCAAGGCCAGGTTGGACGGAGCCTTGGATGACATGGTTTAGTGCGAGGTGTCCCTGCCCATGGCAGGCAGGTTGGAACAAAATGATCTTAAGGTCCTTTCCAACCCAAACCATTCTATGATTCTATGATTCTATGAATAAACCCCCAAAAGTCTGCAACTGTACCTTATTTAATGGATACCTTTTCATGCTGTTTTTATAACAGTTTCCATAATAAAACCCCACAAAAATATAACTACAAAGATTTAAGGTCTTTTCAGACTTTCAGATTCAAGGAATGGGTGCATTATGACTATTTGGCATAATATGGGATAAAAATCAAGCAAGGAATTAAATATTCCTCCTTAAAGAATGCTTTCACTCTATAACTAAATCTAGAAAATCCATTTTTTAACCTGCTTGTACTATAAAAAGCAATCTCATGAAGAAAATATCCTGTAAGACGTTTTACATTGAGTCTATCATACACAATAATATGTGGCTAAACTCAAATGTTTAAAATAATACAATAAAAGGATATAAGATGATCTTTTTATGCTCTCAAATATTAATGGATTTTTAGTTATAATACTAATACAAATAAAGGTCATACAATGCTAAAATCCATAAAATGCCTTACTGTAACAGTCATATTTGAGGGATTTATATGATTAACATTACATAAATGTGACCTTCCCTTTAATGAACTGGTATTATCATTCCCTATGAAAATGACCTCACTTTGAGATATCTTTTCTTATTAAATCACAACATTTTAGAAGACACCCACTAATTTTCTTCTTAATGTAATTTTTTAGAAATTGAAATCCAGTGACTGTTACAATAGCTCTAATGCTTCCTTTATGCATCTATAGGTGACTACCCATTCTGCTTACCCTGAAAGCAAAAAGAATTTGCCCTCCTCTAGCAATTTGTATTGCAACAAGTTTTCTGTTTTTGTGCCTGACTCCATAGCACAACAATTTTAAATAGCCTCAACACTAAATTATACCATTCTGTACCTAGAAGGCTATAAAGTGAAAGACTCTTTTAGAGGGTATAATAGAATAAACATAAAGCCATGTAAGTGAATTTGTAATTTTTTTAAATCAAAGTCAAAACCCTAACAGAAGCAATATCCTAACCTATTAGATCCTTAGGTTCCAAGACCAAGTCCTAATATTTGCCAGCCTAGAATTTTATATTGTTTCTCTGCCATTACCAATGAAAAAAGAAGTTGTGGAAATAAAGAATTTAAGTAAGAAGTAGACCTCAGAAAAAGAGAATCTAAAAAATACAAGCATGATCAAACAGACTAACAGCTGTTCTCAGTTGTACTTCAGATGCCTCTTGTTTTTCTCCTCTAAAAGTATACTTTCATTAACCTATTTATTTACAGAGCAGAGCAGCAATAATTCTAGAGCAGAATTCACCTTCCTGAGTAACCTGAAAACAGGCATAGACAGAAGGGAAGACAACTGTGTAGCTGCCTGCAACATAATGCAGATTGCCTCTAGCAAAGGAACATAAGGAGCTAATTACCTTGAAGGTGCAAACTAATCAAGTTAGGGTGATAGCCTGCTCACGTTATTCACATGAATAGCCGAGGTGAGGTTACTGAAAATAACAAGAAGCTGCTGCTGAAATGGACAGTAACATTTAAAGGTATATGCCCAGAAGGGCCAGTCCTCGGTCCCAACTCTCATTCTGTCTTCCTGATCTGAAAGTTCAGATGTCCCATCTAATACTGCATCTGAGCTGAACCCTCAGTTTATATACAAAAAATATATGAAAGTGTTCTTTCCCCATATGTCTGTGGCAACCTGCTACTTTTCCAGCTGTTCACCAATCCTGAAATCTAGCAACAATCTACCTGTGCATAAAGCTCAAATAAACAAACCTGTATAACATGGGTATCGGGTTCAGTTAACTCATCTGTTTTATACATGATATAGTCTTTTGCATATGTATGATTTAGTTTTTTGGGACTGAAAAGGATCTTGAGCATCTCTCTGACAGGGCATCTCATGCTAAAAGGGATGAAACCATAATGCCTTGAAGAAAAGAATTGTTTGTGAATAGTGCCTACTTTGGATGGGCAGCTCTGCATCAGTCACTTGTAGATTAGGACTGTATTGCTTTTCTATTTTTATACATACACTAATATTGAAAGGTAAGACTTACTGAAGTCTAGATCAATGCATAAAAGACTTTGTACTAATTTAGAGAGAAATAATATTGTTCATTTCCCAGAATTGGAACAACTCTGATTTTCCTTTCCAAGCTGTTTTACACTAATGTAGCTCTCTTCAGAAAAGTGACTTATATCATCATAAAAAAGAACAGAGTCAATAACTATTGAGACAAATAAAGAAAATCTTAACGAGGGTCTTGTATGTGTTTCTTAAAATGTTAGGTGAATAATCCCAAGCAGGGCACAATTATGCACCATTAAAGGCTGTTGCTTTATCAGCCTAAACAGGCTGGAGGAGGTTTGCACACCACCACAGCTAAGACAGACAAGATCGACTGTTGCTTGCACTGCTCTCCCTACACAGAAAACCTTGGCCACCAAGCATAAAATCCTCTTGCTCACTGGATGAATGAATTAAGATTAAATGTAAGGGGAGGAGACCCCTCACCTTTGAAGAATTCACCTTTTTCCCAGCTGCTGCACTTGAAAGGAGTAGGTGCTCCTGCTCTGCTGAAGATACTGACCTGGAACT
Source organism: Nestor notabilis (assembly GCF_000696875.1). Lineage (NCBI taxonomy): Eukaryota > Metazoa > Chordata > Aves > Psittaciformes > Psittacidae > Nestor > Nestor notabilis. The sequence continues at coordinate 52,028 of NW_009934085.1, read as the reverse complement.
TTTCATAATGGGTAAGAGAGGAAATAAATTGCCAGTTTCTCAGCTGTTTCTATGCACTGGTCTTCCCTCCCACTTCTATCTGGCAAGACTAAATCCTCCAAACGTTAGGAGGACTTTTTTGCTTTCAGTTTGGGATTTTGTGTGTGTGTCTGGGTAGTTGTTTTGTTGTGGGGCTATTCTGGGTTTTTTGGGGGTTGTTGTTTTTAGGTGTGGTGGTGGTTTAGTTTGGTTTTTTTATTGTTTTGTTGGAAGTTTTTTTGTATTCTGAAAATTTAAAGATGATCAACTAATGTAGCAGATCAGATAATGTCAACCAGCGTATAATCAGATTTGGAATAAAATAATCTATTCTTTTTTAATTTCTCCATCTGCAAAGAAGGAACATTATTTCTTTAACTGTCCCTTAGGTAGGTTTTGAGTGAAGTTGAGCAAAATACTTCTGAACCTATAATTATTGATTATATACAATCAACTTATTATATATCATTTGTCAACTCTACATATCTTTTAATGATATACTACTCACCAAAAACACTTTATTGAAATTTAATGGGAATTTTTCTGATTTTAGATTAATTATTTCAGATGAAAAGTTGTGCTTTAAAGTAAAAATTAATTATTTGAAAACACCTGTCTGTAGGACACATGAAAAAATACTTTGACTTTTCACTTGGTATGAACCACACTCAAAATCAGTGAAACTTTCAATTATTATCACATAAATATTTTAGTCAAGCTGAAAATATATTTTTTCTATTTTGACATTAGACTGAAAGCAATCGATTCTTTGCTCAACTCTTCTTGTGATGATAAACATCAGTAGTGTGAAATAGTAGTCAGAAATACATGGGTAGTACTGAAGCCAATATGTATAAATTGTCTTAAAATACGCAGTAGTTTGATGTGTATCCAACTCTAAATTTTCAAGGAGATCTAAGACTTTATATCAGATATTTAATCACTTTTAAGAGATAAGGTTGATTGGAGATAACCTTCAGCTGTTCCATAGCTTCTTTAAACTTTGATTTGTCATTAGCAGAATAATTTAAAGTCTGTTCTATTCCTGAATACTTCCATATTTGGTATTCATTAAGGAAATGTGTACATGCTTTGGCAAATAAACAAGTTGCCATTGAAATTTTTGTTGTTTGTAAAAAACTGACATATTTTAAACAAACATGGAAATGGTCGAAGAATAAATTCTACTTTTAAAGTTTGTTTTGTTCAGAGCTATATTCTGTACACTTTGAAAATGTATTAAATTTAAGAGACATGTGAATTCTTTCTTTCCTTTAAATGAGGCTAGTCAGATTATTCTTCAAATGATAATCACATTTTCTGCTCTGCTTTCATATTTTGACAGTTTTAAATCTCAGTGAGAGACAAACCAATCTTAAATACCTAAAATACTTTCTTGATTGCCTGAAAACACCTGCTTCCTGGTGGAGGAAAAAGTAAAAATTATACAGAAAAATCCTCATCTGTAATTTGGAATACCTCAGAAAATGTCACAGCTGGAATTTATTGACTACAGTAGTCCCATTGATGTCAGTGTGTCTTCAGGTCCATCTTGAGACCTTCTGAAAGACCAGATTTGCTGTGTCAATAATTATTTTCTGATGGTGGTGGTAGGCATTGACAGAGCCTGGTGGGATGCCACGTGCCTGCATGCATCTACTGCCTTCAGCGAGCCGTTGGAAGCATTTTGCAGGTGAGGCACATGGCAGGTGTGAGGCTGGAAGGCCAATGACTAACTGCAGTGCTCAGCTCATGAGGTTTTCAGGCCAGATAGTTGCCAAGGTAGACAGTATGCCTTCACAGGCCAGCTACTCATAAAGTACTGATTATTCAGTTTGAAGAACCAGAAACTGATTTTACTGATTAATTCCAGTTTAGGTAAACATTGAAGAAAACTCTAATCTTTCTATAATTTTCAGATTGTCATCAATTTTGCATTTCATTGGCAGTTTCTGTCAGAAAAAGAGCTCAGTGCTATAATCCTGAGTGTATCTGTCAATTCTCAATCAACATGTGAACCCATTGTCAAATGTCTACAAAATTTCATAGATAAATTATGATATCAAGTTATGATATCTAAAAAATTCTTCTTTAAAAAAAAAAACAACACACTGCTAAATATGAACAACCTATTAACATATCCACTGAGGGAGTGGCTGGAGTATGACTTAATCTTGAATTAGACATGAGAAAATCCATGCAGGAGAGAAAAATATGTTACGAATGCTCCCAAAACAGAAAAGGCTTCGATTAGAGACGGAGATGACATTTTAAAGTGTTAGAAAATCCAACCAAGAATACCAGTTCTTCCACTGCTTCTACTACTTTTTGTCTATGAAGAAACTTTCAGAAACAGAAAATCTGGTTTTGCAATTAATTTTTGTGTACCCAGTTCATACGTGTTTAACAGTATAAAGTCTTCTGTAATCCTATGTATAGAAATAGTTATAGAAATTGAAAACAGCAGCACTGCATATATAACTTCACATTTAATTAATTATTATTAACTTTGCGGAGTTGCTAATTCATTATAGGAAAATCTCTTCAACAAAACTTCAATTATGTAGTTTCAGTCTGAAAGAGATACTCTGGTTCACATTCAAAAATTATGCCCACAGCTATCAGGAACAGAACTATTATATTTAAGATGAAAGTGTACAGAACTGGTATTTGAAGAACAGGACTAAATTAGATTACTTTACTAGACCAGGTGTTTGAAATGAGTGCGCACCATTTAATAGCTTAGTGTTTTTACTAATAAAAAGGTTCTTTTTTTTATTTTTATTTTTTTGTGGTACTAATAAACTAGATGTCTGTTAATTTTGTTAGCATTTATTTGATTTGCACAGCATAGCTTCCGGGGTGTGAGGGAACATGCAAATCATCTAGCAGATGGTTTTGTTCTACAGTCCAACTTTGTATTTCATTCTCATGCTAAAGCATAGCTCTGCATGTGCCTCAGCACAAAATTTTGATCCACAAACATCAATAGAGTTTTGCTGTAGAGTCTGATGGGACACTGTTTTCCAGGAATTTATACTTGTTTAATGACTGTAGCAGTGAGACAGAACAGGGAATAAATTTGATGACCTGTGGGGAAAAGAAAATGTAAAGAACTAACAACAGATTAGAGATCAACAACATACTTGGCTACTCATTTCTTACAGAACTGTTTAATACCTTTAGCTGTCCACAGAGATGTGTATTTTTATGAATACTGAGAACTGCTGCCTTCGTATATCTTTTTCATCAGAGTTTCAGAACAACACTTTAAGTTGAACTACAAGTATCAATACCCTGGATGTCAGCTTAATTTCACTGTAAGTGATCTTCAGATCCATTTTGATTCTGTATTTATACAATTAATGAATTATATTTTGTTAGTTGTTCCCACTGCATTTTTGCCTGTATTCTTCTGCTAAGGTTTTACGGAACTCAGAAAGACCCCAAGGGGAGCTCTTTAACCAGAACTAATGAATGCTAGAGGATGATGAAATTTACATTTATATCATGCATCTCAATCACTCCACCAATGATCCAGTTTACAGTTAGAGCTGGCTTGACTCTGCTTTAGCCCCTCATAAAGCAGTTAACCTTATGGTGCTGAACCTTCTGAGTATTATTGGAACAAAATATTTTCCATTTAGAAAAGTCTGTCTTACTTTCTGTGACTATTACAATTTACTAACCATTTATTTCAGCTTTAATTTACTTTCAGCTACAAATGAGCTGTTCACTTAAACTGACAAAAATTTTGTGCACAGATTAAAGTGGAAGACATGAACCATTTACTGTAGAGAAATATAATATTACAACTATGATTGTATCACCCTTCAGTCGCAAGAGTTCACATGTTTATCAAAATATCAATCAACTAACACCAGTCACTGAAAAGGAAAAAAAAAAATTAGAAAAATGAGTTGTCTGGGAAGAAGTACATTTGGTTTGGATTTCACTATACTTAACAGCAGAATATATAGGATAATGTCTCAAAAGATGGAGATTCCTGGCATTTGCTCTTTCTTTAGCTTTAGAAACACTGTATTGTGCCAAAGGAACTCTTAGCCAGAAACAAAGGATGAGAAAATCCTTGAGCCTCTGAGTCCAAGCCTCATTCTTGGATGACCAGAACCACAGCATTAGGCAAATACATACAAACGATCTTCATCCCTTTTATGTTTTTGTGTTTTAAAAGAAAAAAAATATTCAATTATCCATGCTCAGAGGGATCAGAGACTTTTATACATGTGATGGTTACAAGGCTATCAATTTCAGTTCCATGCAGATGCCTAGTTAGGATAGGATTTAAGTTTTCCTGCATTACTGAATTTACTTGTATGTCTTAACTGCATAAACCACTGCCATAGGTCTACTTGGATGCACTCTACACAAGAACGTAGGTCCACACAGCTTAGCATAGTACCATGCTTGCATGTGGTGAACAATTGTGGTGTGTTTCTGCAGCAGGAAAAGTTATCAAGTTAGATGTCCTTGAAGTTCAGGTCAGATTCGTTATTTGCTTGTGTAGCACTGAACTAATTGTACTGTTTCAATGAGGAAACCTTTAGGCAACTCTAACATGGGTTTGGGTGCTGTCTTTTACAAAGCATAAGAAATACGACTTCTGAGCAAAACAAGATGTGTTCAAATCCAGGAAAACAAGTTCCTTAAGGTGTGGAGTTAGAGAAAGGAACAGAGGGATTATGACAGAGATACATTTTTTTTCCATTCTTCAAAGAACATTAGCATTGTAATACAAACCAAAGATTGACAACATCAGTAGTACCTCTGCATGTTTCAGGACACAGAGAAAAATTTTAAAATAACCTATACCATGCTGTAAACCCTTTTGATGGATCCAAACCTTTTGAAACAAAAGGGCCTGCCTTAAATACTGGTTTCACATCATAGTTAAAAGTAATTGTTTCCATGTTGAACAAGTAAAGAATTCTTGACTCCACTGGTCTCTGAGTCTTGCATTCTTAATTTTTTTTCTTAGAACACTGAAATAAAATTTAAACAATCTAGATTTAAATTGACCATCTGTCCATTTTGCTTACTTCTACTGACTTCACAACTTTGATTTCTTCATTGTGTTTTCTTACGTTCAATATTCAGCAATTCACAAAGCCCCAAATGATGATTGAGAAACAGAAAAGAAGGTGATATGAAACAGTATCTCTTACTGTACTTCTTGGGAACAAATGCAGTGTAAAGCTCACTGATCCACAGTGCAAGAGCCTATCAATCAATCACATTCTAAGGGGTAGATCTGTTTCACATCATTTTAATTATCCTAAAGTTAGTTGCTTCATAAACTTCAGGCATCTGTGATCCCCTTCTAATCAAGTGAGAGTAACAGATACTTCCAAAGGGCAATAAAAAGAACATGCATGCTCATGAGATGCCTTTTCCCTTCTTCAGCGATTGAACACTACAATGATTTACCCCAAATATCTACACTCATATCTATAATCTTAATTGAGATGAACCGCAAGCTAAAACATGAAGCTAAATGCTTAAATATGCCAAGAATTTTTATATCACTAAGCTTATTCACATTTCTTTTCATATAATTCTGGGGTACAGGCTGAAAAGCCAAACTTCAAACAAGTTACAGGCATAAATAATGTACCAGTTCATGTGCCATGAATAACATGCCAGTTCTGTTGATAAACCTGTGCCTGCTTGTATGGATGTGGCTTTGGCAGAAACTTCTGTCCCAGTTTCTATTTTGAGAAGCATGAAGATCTACTTCAAGATTACTAGGAACATAAAAGCCTGAAATTCGATTTGATCTTGAGAATGACTGGGAGACACTGATTCATTAATCTGTTTAGGAGCCTCTTGTGTTCTTCATTTTGTTATGAACAGAATGGTTATGAAAAGGAAAATAAATCTCATTTTAGAGCTGTTAAAGAGGTTAAAAGAAAAACTAGTGCTTAGTATATTTGGGTTTAAATTATGGTGTTTGATTATTTTGACTTGGGTGTTTTTTGTGTTTAGCATTCTGTTTGTATGTTAGTCACTGGATTATTTCAGCACACTATTGTGCTGACTTTTAAAAGTATATTGTGAGCCCTAAATCTTACTTTTATGTTTTTCCTGAAATAAGTGTTATTTTCTACATCCGATAAATCAAGATCTTATTTTTTAGGAAGAAATATTTCCAAACCATGCAAAATCATAGCCCCTTATGTGGACATAGATTTAACGTAAGTAGTTAGGCAAGCTGGGCTTTTTGTGCAAAAATGTTCAAATTTATAAAGGCAATTATTGTAGTGAACTATGCATATTTACAATTTTGTTTAGTTTGTGTGCTGGCCCTGGGATCCTGCATGTTTTAAAAATCAGTGCTGAATGTTAATACTAGAAATACAGCATTATGAGGATAATTTTCTTCAGTATCTAAGGGCTAAAATTAATTTAAAACACAAGTTGTGTTTTTATAAAGGTATATTGTATGGAAACATGATGAAAATGTTGGAGACATTCTTTCAGATATCAGGCCCAGTCCCATGCTACCCGATTTAATGATCTTTTTTCTTTGCATTATCTAGACCAACAAAGACTTCACAGTAATTTAAAAATTACATTTTATCAAAGAGGTAGAAATAGTTACTACAGGATGAAGTTTTCAACTTCCTGTAGTTTCTAATTTTTTATTAAAGCATTTTTATTTCATTCCTCACCGGTTATTGTAGAACCTACTAAATTCCTTCAACTCTTTCAATTTCTGTGATCTCATATGCACATGGAGAGGGGCTTGACTCTTGCTTTTGTCAAGAGTACCTATGGGATTTCTTGGTGGAGTTTCACCAGACCAGCTTAGTACCTAAGAAAGCATCAGACTTACCAAGCCCTGTGTAACCTCGCCACCATTTTCACTGGAGGCACCTGTGTCTCCTGTGGTAATAAAAGTAACTATACACAAGGTGCAAAGTATGGTGTGGTTCCAGCCTTAGGCAATTTTTAAACTTTCATTTTGTATGGGCATCTGTGTAAGCAATGGCTTATGACTAGACTACTGAACAGTTTGGGACTGTAGTAGTTCACTTTGTTTCACAGGCAAAATACATTTTCTATAAAAGTAAATTAAGCAAAAGTGTATAAAAAAAGGGTGAAGCTTGTCTTCAAATAAATTTCTTAGGGCTAATCTGAAGATGTGGGCTGACATGAAAACATGGTCAAACATATAGATCAACATCCTGTAAAAACACATGGAATAACAGAAAACAATTGCCTCTATTGACAGAGGATTTTAAAAAGAATTTACATTTATGTTATAAATGGTAGATAACTCAAAGTACTGTTAGATTGCTTAAGTACTATGGAGAATAACATAGGACAAGATGCAAAAAAAAAAAAAAATTATAGACCTTCCTCCATCTTATCGAACACTGATAAATCAATGAAAACTGTGTAACAAGCATCTTTCAAAAAACTTTGGAATATAACTGAAATATAGATATTTAATATGGCAGATTATTACGAGAAATTGTACCTCCCACAAGCATAGTATTTTTTCAGAATTTACATCTTATTTGGACTAAGTGAATAACTGTCTCTTTTCACAGGTTGATCTCTGAACACAGACTCTAATATGGCAAAATGATTCTGTAATACTAAGAAATAATTTGAAGATGTATACAATTAGAAAAAAGAGAAACTGATTTAATGAATTCTGAGCAATCTTCTGACGGGAAAAAAATTGTTAACTGGATTTTTAAATGTTAGCCCACAGTTCATTAGGTTTAATTTAACTAACCATATCATACAGGAGGTAATCTTAGCCTACACAAAATCTTGTTCTACCACCTTTTGGTACATAAAAAAACCCCCAACATTTCTTTTGAGTAATTAAGTTCCAAGTTTTTAAAGACAGCATTATGGACATAGTGTTTTAGTTGTGCTTTAAACCAACATTACTAATTGAAAGATGTGTTTAATCATCCCTTAATTCTTATAGTACTAAGGTAAACTTTGATAATGGTGAATAACTTAGATTTCAAAGAAAAGAGATGTGGACATCCAATTCAGGAAGTTTTAAGGCTCCTCCAAGTAACAGCCAACTCTGATGATCTAGCTAACACAGAAAGTGATAGAAAAGACATTCTACATTTGCTGCAAGAAATTGTGACAGCCTACATAATTTAATCCTGAGTGTAATAAACCAAAGCGTTAATAATTGCTATAATTAAATGTAATTGAATTGTAATTATTGATCCTGAAAATAATTTTATTATTTTCATTTTTTTTGCTCCTTCCTAAAAATAACATTTGAGAAGTGACTTTTTTAAATTAATAATTATATAAAATTGGTAAAAGAAAAAAAGGAAACAGTTTAAGAAGGCTTTTACAAAGCCATTCTGGGTCTAGCTGGAACAGCAGTAAAAGCTTAAATTCTCTAAGAAAACCAGTTACCTTAATCAAAAGGACATCAAGGGGAGCTTCTTTTGCCTTTGTGGATCAGTGCCATTAACACCTAAGTCCCACTAACAATTACTGAAATCTGTTCTTAAGGACTGGATTCAGGGATGGGCTGCATTGTCCATTCTCTTGTTCAGCTGTTCTCAAGACCACATTAGTACAGGCATGTGAATTCTTGTTGTTCTCCTCATATGAATGCCGATGTCTCCCTGCTAATATAGAAGGGCTGTCAGCCCTTTTACTGGTTGTGCAGGATGGGGCCACAGAAAAGCCACCATCTCACCAATGGCACTTGGCTTGGCTTCAGCACACTCAAATCTCAGCAGGACTGCTTCATTGCCATCTTATGCTCCAAATTTCCACCTTTTATCTGTGCTTAGATTTATCTTTCTGTTCTGTCAAAGTAATTTTGTAATGATTGACACAGAAGTTTAATCTTGAGTTGCCTCTCCCTGGGGAAATGCTCTACAGATGAACCATAAACCTGTCTTTCACTCTTCATTATTTACAGGAAAAGCTATGGTTCCATCAAGCAAGAAACTTTACCTTGTAGAGGCAAATGCACCTGCTTCCTTCTTACACCTCCTTTGCTCAAGGCCCTATTTCAGGTCAGGTGAGCAAGGACGATCTCATGTCTCCCACATTTCTTATGGATATTCTGGCAGGCTGAGGTTCATGACTCTCAACCTGTGCTATTTGCTAGGCTCAGAAATTCATGGCACAGTAAGATTATAGTGAGACCGCATGGTGCTGAGCAGAGCATGCCAAATACTCTTAAGGGCCGCATACGTAATGCAGAACTGTGTACGGTACCTTTAACAGTTTAGACTACAGTATCTATATCACTGTCAGCAATTAGATCCTATGTGATATAATTTCCTTAGAAAAATCTAAACAGAGATTTTCCCAAGCTAATTCAAAGCCTCTGCAGCAGGGAAAACTTTTTCATGGTTTTACCCTCTCTTTGTAAAGGAAAGACCCATGAGCAGCCTATGAGTCACTCAGGCCAATGCTTGATAACATATATGATCCTGAAGAAACTCACTGAGTTGCAAAGCTTACTTGCAAGGGAATTATGCAATGGCTGAAGCATGGTAACCTTTCAGCCATGGGCAAAAATGTACAGCCAGCCTAATTTAATGATCCTGAAGATTACACAGCACTAAATGTAACTGCTATTGTGGGAGAGAAACCTGCCTCCATTCCTCCAGCTTTTCTCATCTTCGTTCCCAGCTAGTTGAAAAGAAAACAAAAAATCCCCATGCCTCCAAACAAGGACTCTCAAATATATAATAATATATAATCTGGTCCTGAGAAGAAGTATTTTGTGTTAGAACATGCGTCAGCTTGTTGTAAAAGAAACTGGGAAAATCCAAACAGGTCCATAAAGCAGAACTGTACTCCTGAGCGCAAATTCAGTTTTTGAATTGAAGAGCAATGTTAGTTTAGGGTGTATCATTCTTGTTTGCTCTACCTCAGATGGTCATTTTGTTTTTTCATCTGGCCTCTTTTCAACATTTTTGTTCTGAGAATTTATGTAGCACTCCAAGGAGTCAAGGATAGAACACTTTTATAAATAAAAGTTGTGTTTGTATAATTACTAGGTAGAGAAAATAACTATTTATGGATTTAGTATATTTCTTCTCGAATGCATGCAGAAGGCCTGAGTTTTTCCTTTCCACTTTCAGTCAATGGCCAAAGCCCTCTTTAGAATCTTGATATATGAACACTAATTCAAAATATTGTATGGTGTGGCAGTTCATTTAGAAATAGTGGTACCTTTCTATATTTCTTTTTAGGTGGCCAGCTGGATTCTGTGGCATTCTGTAAATGTCTTGGTGTCCTGGGTTCAGCTACAGCAGTCATTTTTTCTCCTTCTTAGTAGCTGGTGCAGTGCTGTGTTTTTTGACTTTCAGTCTGGGAACAACGCTGATAACACCGATGTTTTTAGTTGTTGCTAAGTAATGTTTACTCTGATCAAGGACTTTCTCAGTCTCATGCTCTGCCAGAGAGGAGGGGAAGCCAGGAGGAAGCAGAGGCAGGACACCTGACCCAAACTGGCCAAAGGCCTATTCCATACCACTGCACGTCATGCCCCATATAGAAACTGGGGGGAGTTACCCAGAAGGCCCAGATCACTGCTCGGGTCGGGCTGGGTATCGGTCGGCAGGTGGTGAGCGGTTTGTGTCCTCTCCCCTTGTTATTCCTATTATCATTATTATTGGTAGCAGTAGTGGTTTGTATTATACCTTAGTTACTGGAGTGCTGTTATCTCAACCCGTGGGAGTTACATTCCTCCGACTCTCCTCCTCATCCCTCCGGGAGTGGGGGGGAGGAAGGAAAAAGCGGGGGAGTGAGCGAGCGGCTGCGTGGTTCCAAGTTGCCGGCTGGGCTTAAACCACGACTCTTGGTAAATTTAAAAAAAAAAAAAAATGAACAGTTGGATGTTTTAGCTATAAAAATAAGCCTTAAGGCATTAAGTAAGACTGATGTTAGTCATTTTAGGGTTATGGTTTAAACATTTAGCTGCAGATGAAATGTGGAGTAAGGATGGCAGGTCTTCTACATCTAACATTAAAGCAAAATAAAAGGATTAACTTTGAGTATTTTTTATTAATTATTTAACTTTTTTCTTTTGTTGATATTGAAATCAGGCTCTTAAACCAAGTACTTTCTTTACTCCGGCAAAACAAGCAAGTAAAATGTGGTGGTGCTCTTCACCTGGTGACGAAATGATTAAATACTACACCTACTTACCATATGGGACAGTACATTCAGGTTCAGAGTTTATCTCTGCTTGATCTTCAGTAAATGTTAATACTTTGCTCTCCTATAAAAGTACTCCTACTAGACATTCAAAAGTGAGGTGCTATAGAAGTGAATGAGTTAATGTGTAACAAGTCACATAGCCCTGGCTAATAAGAAATTAGCAAGACATTACCTCAGGAAAACATGTTTCAACATTGGAAAATTGAGTCTTTTTATGAACCTATGCAGTTTTCTCTCACTTGAAAAGTTCTTCCAATATACAATGAACTTGCTCCTTGTATTCCCAATCAGCAGTCTGCTTACTGCTTTTACAGTAAACATGGCTGTGGTTTGATGGCTTAAGAATCACCTTTTGATTCCTGTGCCTCTGGTCTTACTCCCTCTCCTTGACACTGTTCCCCTTCATAGAAAATGGTCAGCTATTGCCCTGAGCAGTAGAAAGTTCAAGCTAATTTCTGAAGTTTTAGGTAATCACAAGGAAAGGGGAGAAAGGAAGCAAAGAGGATGTGACATAAAGTGTACCAGAAAGGTTAGAAAAAGGTACAAAAAATTGGATTAGAGTTTTAGAAACTGGGTTAGGGTTTTGCTTTAAGAGAATTGAAGTATGCAGTAAGATAGAAGGGCCACTGAGTACAAGGATGAGTTCCTAGTTTGGGAACGTATGGGACTCAGAAACAAGGTAAGTTTTTGCTTTTACAGTAAAACCTGGGCCCAGCTCTACATATTTACACAGCCATAGAGAGAGGAATTAAGCATGAAAGGGGAAAGAATGTGAGGTTACTGTAACAGCACAGTAGAAAGATACAAATTGAGTACAAAAAAGGACCTTCAGCTACCTTTGACTTTTTTCCTGACTGAGATCTGCCTTCGAATCTAGATCTAAATTCAAGGATCTGTCTTTAATACCCTTGTTGAATATTGAAGGTATGTCACTGGCCATTTATTTTTAGAATTGGTTAAGAAACAGGACACCCTGTGTGAGGCCAAAAGCCTATTTGATGCTACACTTGATTAATTGGTAGGCTGAGCTGAATTCATTTTAAGATTAACTTTGCTTTATTTCTTTCCTGTGGCATTATGTCAAGGTGAAAATGTATTGACTTACATTAATTTCTTTTGTTCTGGCACATTCTATGTATTCAAGTTAATTTATAAATGGGTTGTTATAATCTGGTATGGCACATCACCTTGATAGTGACTTTCGAAAGGTACTGGTTAGTGCAAATTCTGTTGAAACTATTCATGTAGCTGATATTTTAAAATCTCTTTAAAATAGTGTAATCTGGTGTAGCAATTCATTATTATCGTGTCACCCAGTAAGAAGGATCATGCTTGCTTCAGCATAGCTTTAACTGAAGAGGATGTACAATGATTTACATCAGCTCACAAACCAGTCCTAACTTCTTAGCCTTGTAACTGCAAGTTCAGTCATTCTAAGAAAGATGACATAATTGTTTCTATTCTACCATCCGTTTCCTGAAAACCTTCAGAACAATCTGTCATCTTCTGCAAACAAATAATCTGGACACAGCTTCATCTTTTGTCTCTTGCTTTTTGTGCAAAAAATTTCTGTGCAAAATGAGCTGCAAATTTGGTATAATAAAAAACACTAACATCAACGTAGTTGTATAAGGCACAATTCAGTATATAAGAAGACAGGGAAGGACAGAGTAATATCCTATTTCATTGAACTTGTGACTCAAATATTTCAGTAGTTTAGCGAACCACAAAGAAAATAAATTTTTGCCATTGAAAAAAAGAAAAAAAATGGTGTGCATGTATTGTAAACAATTTCAGCACTGAAAGGACTGAAAAGACAGAATATCCCCATTTGCCAGTGAAACTACTCTCAATCAGGACAAATTTCCAGCCTGAAACTGCATTTGAATTGACACCACTGCACTTCACTGAAAAAAACCTCTCTTCACAAGCACTGCAAACTGTAAGGAATGGTTGACACAATAGAACCACGCAGCAGCCTCCTTGCCTTAATTTCAAGGGAACTACAACAAAGAAAAATATCACTGTATCTTTTGGAAATCAGGCTACTGATGACTGTGTAAAGTGCTTTAAATGTATGGAAATATAAACACTTCTTTTGAAATCCCATGTTATTCATCTCCCTAGCTACTCTTCTATAGGGAAAGAAAGCATGTGCATTTATGCTAAGCCCTGCCTATTAACGAATGGTGTTATCTCAAAAATGAAAGGCCAACACAGAAAAAGAAGTTAAAAAAAAGGGGAGATGAAAAGAGAGATAGAGACAGACCATTCTGAGTAGAAAATATGGATTTAAAGACCAGAGACGGAATAAGAGGAATGCATAAATGAAGTAAAGAATGATAGGGATGAACCAAGTAGATTGCAGAGACTGGAGTGTGGTACAAACAGTGAAAGAGTGACAGGTGAAATTCATATCATCTTTAATAAGAACCTTACAGTTCAGAGTGGAGATACCAGAATATGTGATTTGCTTGCTTAAGCTATGTTGGCCAAGCAGACAAAATGTTATACTTGAGTCAGTAAATCTGTTTGGTTTTTTTTTTTGTTTTAAGAAGCTATGTGAGACTCTAAATGTCTGTGATCCTGAGGGCTAGTAAGTACAATAAAATAATGTTTTCATTCAGACTAACTAATATAAAGAAGAAAATGGGTTGTGTAAGACAACAATTTAAAAATAACTTAGGGAATTCCAGCATTCTTTCTACATATATCTAAAGTTTTGTATGCACTGCTAAACTATAGCTGGGCAAAGAACTGTATTTTAACAGAAATCAATTATTATCCATAGTAAAGTCAGTGCAATAATATTAGGTCATGAGTAAAAGAGCTGAATCAAGGTTCAGTACAGCTTTTTATATTTTGTTTAATACATACCACACTTTCTTCTGTTTTGGGATTTTTAGGTAAAGAAAAACATGAGAGAAACACAAGTGGTAAACTGAGCTAGCATCATTATGTATCTACAGGTACTCCAGCAGCCAAAGGAAGACTAAGGAAAACATGGCCCTTCTGCTGGATGGGGCATGCTGGCAAAACACATAGAAAAGGCCTTGTGCCTCAAGGTCTTCTTTCCCTCAGTCTTTACTGGTATGATGAGACTTCAGGAATCCCAGGTTCCTGAGAACAGAGGCAAAGTCTGCAGCGAAGATGACTTACAGTGGAGGAGGATCTGATCAGGGAATGTTTAAACAAAGTAAAATCCATAGAATCCAATGGGATGCACCTAGGAGGGCTGAGGGGGCTGGCCAGTGTCATTGCAGGACCACTTGCAATACTCTTTGAAAGGCCATGGCAAACGCTGGAGGTTTTGATAACTGGAAGGCAGAAAATGTCCTGCCTATCTTTAGGAAGTGCAGCAATGAGGATTGGCAGAGCTATACATCAGTAAGCTTCATCTTGATCCCTCCAAAAATTATGGAGTAAATAATCCAGGAATCCATTTCTAAACATATGAAGAACAAGAAAGTGATTGGAAGTTGTCAGCATATTGTTCCACCTGGATAAGAGCAGGCTCCAGGAAGACCTTAGAGCAGCCTTCCAGTACCTAAATGTGGCCTACAAGAAAACTGAAAAGGGATTTTTTGCAAGGGCATATAGTGATAGGACAAAGGATAATGGCTTTAAACTGAAAGAGAGTGGACTTAGATTAGATATTATGAAGAAGTTCTTTACTGTGAGGGTGGTGAGGCACTGTAATAGGTTGCCCAGAGAAGTTGTGGCTGCCCATCCCTGGAAGTGTTCAAGGACAGGTTGGATGGTGCTTTGAACAACCTGGTCTAGTGGAAGGTGTCCTTGCCTATGGCAGGGTGGTTTGAATTAGATGATCTTTCCAGTCCCTTCCAATCTATCCAACCTAAACCATTCTATGGTTCTATGATTCCTGACTGACCAGAAAGCCTTCTGCAATGAGATGACTGGTTCGGTGCATATACAAGAGGAATTTGATGTTTGTCTTGATTTCAGTAAGACTTAAAGCACTGTATGCTGTAAAATCCTCCTAGGCAAGCTATATAGGCTAGATAAATGAATGGTGAGGTGGTTTGAAGACTGTCTAAACCATTGAGCTCCAAAGGTTGTGGTGAGGAGCACAAAGTCCTGGTGGAGGCTAGTCACTGATGATATACTCCAGAGTCTGATACTGGGGAAAATATGTTTTAACATCTTCACTGATGACCTGGACCACAGGACAGAGTGCAGCTTCAACAATACAAAACTGAGAGGAGTGTTTGACGAACAATATGGCTATGCTGACATTCAGAGGGATGTCAGTAACCTGGGACAACTCGGAAATAGTGGTGTGTACCAGTGGCGTGTATCAGTACAGGCTGGAGGGTCACTGTCTTGGAAGCAGCTTTGTAGAGAAGGCCGTGGAGGTCCTATTGGATCATGAGCCAGCAATGTGCCTTTGTGGCAAGGAGGGCCAACAGCCTCTTCATGTCTGCATCAGGAAAAACATCACATTGCCTGCAGGTTGAAGGTGTAACCCCTTCCCCCTCCTTTCCACTGGAGAGGCCACATCTGCAGTGCTGGGTCCAGTCCTGGGCTCCCCAGTACAAGCAGGGCATGGACATACTGGAGGAAATCCAGTGAAGAGCCACGAAGATGATTGTTCAACCTGGAGAGAAAAAGCTCAGGGACATTTTATGCAAGTGTATAAATACCTCGTAGGAGTGGAAATCAAGAATATGGAGTCAGACTCTTCTGAGTGGTACCCAGTGACAGGGCAAGAAGCAATAGGCAGAAATTGAAATAGTGAGGGTGTTCCCCTATAATGAAGAACAGCTCTAACATAGAATAACACATCTTCTCCTATACATAAGTATTAAAAGAATAAATGTATGTAATGAGTAAACCTTGGTCAACACTCCATGCCAATATCTCTGCCACTTCAGCTGTACATTTCTGCTAATTTTTGTCAGGACTACAGATACCATTTAACCCTCTCATGGAACATGCACTGTTATAAAGTCCTCCCTTTGTTCTCTATTTGACAGGATAAATTGTTCTTTGTCAGTTGACTTCAGCAAGACTCAGACTGAATGCTTATAAAAAAATTACTATCACTATGGAGAAATCAAAAGAACTATGGCATTTCTAAATGCCCTTGAAGCCAATCCAGAAGGTGATGTCATTCGTATTAACATTTATATATAGGTGCAGGCAATAATGGCGGGACATTACATAACAGGTTAGTTTTGAAATGAAAAATTCTTGTTTATTTTTTTTGTTGACAACTTTCTCTTTCCATCCCTCCCATTTTTATTGAGAACACTACAAGAATATACTCCTTCCCCTCACCCCGGCTGATTTCAGCTTTGTTCATGATCATTTAATGGAACTAAGGAAGCAAGGACAAATAGAGAATGGAAGATGGCATGAAAGGAAGATGAAATCTTCATACAGATAAGTAAAAGTAAATCTGGGAGGCAAATAACTGATGAGGCAGGAATAGCTGTAAGCATTTCCATAAATGGAATCCAGGGAATACTGGCAAACAACACTACAATTCCTGGGGGACTCTCCTGAATATCTCTAAAAGGTAACATATGCCATCCAAATCTAGCAAAGTGAAAAATTGGAGGGTTTTTTTTTCAAAAGATTAAAAGTTTTTTTTCAAGACTGAAACCAAACATTTTACCCTGGAAAGAAA
Source organism: Nestor notabilis (assembly GCF_000696875.1). Classification (NCBI taxonomy): domain Eukaryota; kingdom Metazoa; phylum Chordata; class Aves; order Psittaciformes; family Psittacidae; genus Nestor; species Nestor notabilis. The sequence goes on along the minus strand of NW_009934085.1, from coordinate 35,158 downwards.
CTTCATAATGAAAGATTTAATGACTAACCAACTTTAAAAAGTGAACAGAAAAACAAACGACTTTCCCTTTGGATCTTTCAGTTTTATGCAGAGAGCTGGTTAGAAGATCTTTGACAGCAGTTGCAGGTCCAGAGTACAACATACAGCTCTGATCTCGTACTGTTGACAGTGCTAAGTTTAGCAGCTATATTGTTTGAGGATATTTTTGTGTGTGTGAGTCTCTATTTCCGAGAACACTGGAGAAAAAAATTAGGAGGCCTGTCAAAGGATTAGGAAACAAACTTTCTGGTGCAATGCTTTCTCTGTGTGGCAACCTACTTTGAAGTATTAAGAGGCAAGGGAGAGGGTCTTCCTGAGTGAAATTTGATGAAAGTTTTTTAATCTTTTAAAAGTTATGCATTATGCCTCTACTTTCACATCTCAGAGTAAATAAAGTTTAGGACAGATTTTCAGTGAAGCATGACTATAAATGGCATGATACATTTACAAGTAAATAATTAATAAACAAATCAAACATTTAAAGACTAAGTTGTGAGCCCTGCAGTGTGCCTGGATAGCATTTGCAGTGGTTGAAACACAGCCTACCTGTGTCCATGAATTTGGGGTAGGCAAACAGCTGCTCTTTCTGTGTCACCACTGCTGGTCTTTTTCAGGAATACAAAGGGGCAAGAAGCGAACAAAGATGAAACCCAACCTCAAGCAAAAATCTCAAATTCAGCATCTCAAATAGCTGTGGGTAGAGTACCATTTTGCTTGTTTGACTTTTTTTTTTCTTTCCTTGTTTTTTCTTTTAAGCTTACATTTTACGAAGAACTCAAACTGAAACAGGGAACTGCATCACACTCATCTGCACCCTCCCTAGAACCAGGTTCAGACACTGCACCAAATGGGACAGATGTTAGCCACATCAGGTACTGCTGGAAGACATTTAGGGTCTTGGTGGATGAGCACTGGGCAACCTTAAATGGAGCAGAAACAGAGCCAGGAACTCCAGCAAGAGGAGCAGTGCCAACTGCTTCCCAGATCAAGAGGGAAGCACAGACCAGAACCAAACTCTGCCAGGCTCTTTCTAAGGGATAGTAACCCTAAGGCCATATAAAAATCTTGCATCTTCTTGAAGGAGTTTCTATTGCTTTGTCAACTTTCCTCATGGCAGTATCTTGCCCTAATTAGTGCCGTGTTATTGATCCATAGCTAAAGATAAATGAGAATTACTATTTTCACTGAATAGTAATTTCATGAATCTGCACTGATACCTTTATGTATGGGTCATGGAAATATTAAAAAGACAGGCACGTAAAACACTTAAATGAATACTGAAATTACTTACTGGTGTGGTACTGACTAAGCAATACAGCAGATTTAAATAAATCTGCTCTAATTACTTTTGCTAAGAAGGATCATCTCTCAAGTCCTGCAGTTTTATCTGCCTGATCATGTTCCTGGACAAGCAGTCTTGACCCAAAGAAATGGGACACTAGCTTAGCACTTCAGACTTTCAAGCTTTCCATTGTTTCTTTCCATATTCACTTTAAATCTGGTGAAAGAAATGTATTTCTTTGATTTTGGCTAATGGACTTTTATTAAAGTAGGATTGTGACTTGGCAACAAATTGCAAGCTGGAATGTACAGCCTGGAATTAAGCCTGGAGAGAGTGACAGAGGACAAATGAAGTTCTGAGATAGGTGTTGGTGGCATAAAGAAGAGGAATGTAATAGGAAATATGGTTTGAGACATAGCTCGGGGCAGAACTTTGAGGGTCGTTCAAGGCAAGGACACAGAGTCTGAACTGAAGGTGAAGTGTGTGAATAAAATTAAATAGGACTAGCTTTCTCTACGAGTTCTCCAAATACACATTATAACAAGTTTTGTACAAGTACAACTTAGAAGCTCAGTAGTTTTGGTCAGACAGATTCCGTCATGGTCTCAAGGAACAACGAACATCGCATGACTAGCTTAACATAAAATGAAGTAGAAAAAAATATAAACAGATATATTCCTAAGCTAAGACAAGCCGAGGAAACTCCCAGTATGAGGACCATGTTGTGCAGTTTCAAATTAATCATTCCCTCAAGGTGTGGAGACTCTGGAGCAATGTACATAGGGACAGCCATGTGCTCCAGCTCTCAGAACTTGTTACCATTTTCCCTCAGGAGCTCTGTCTTCTGCAAAATCACAGAAAAGAAAATGCAAGAAGAGGTATGAATGTTGAAATAAATGTTTACCAAACTCAGAAGAAAGCAGTCGGCTGTGAACCTGCAACAAAAACTAGTATTCATGGAAATACACCTGTTCCCTTCTCAAATGCACAGCATCGATAGAAGAAGACAAACTGCTAGAATCCTCAGCATGTGTTTAAACACTGGATTATGGTTTTACTGCTGCTTCATAGGGTCACTTACTAATGTATAGGACAGCTTTGCTGCATGATTAACAAATTGTGGCTGCTACTAGGTGGTGCATGATTCCAAGTTTACCCTAAACGGAAATAGTCAGGTGAAAATAGCTGGAAGATTAACCTTCACTTAAAACATTGGTACTGTACTGAACAAAGGGAAAACCCACAACAATATGTTTTAATTACATAGACAGTAAGTTACCAAAGGCTTGTGACAGCCTTAAAGAAAACTCAAAACCATGTTGGGGAACAAGCAAGTTAAAAGCTTAGGGAAGACATCCTGGTGGTTAACAAGCTCAATATAAGTAAACAGTGTGCAGCTACAGCAAAGAAAGTCAACACAATGCTGGGTTACACCAATAAGGACATCACCAGCAGAGATAAAGATGTCATTATCCCACTCTACTCAGTGCTTGTCAGGCCACACCTGGAATACTGTGCCCAGTTTTGGTCCCCAGATTTGGTCCCCAAAAAAGACGTGGACAGGCTGGAGAGGGTCCAGAGAAGGTCCACAAAGATGATCCAAGGACTGGGAAGCCTGCCATGTGAGGAAAGGCTGAGATAACAGGGTTTATTCAAGCCTGAGAAAAAAAGGCTCAGGGTAAGCCTTATCACTATGCTTCAGTATTTAAAAGGTGGCTACAAAGAAGCTGCGGGCTTCCTTTTTACCAGGACTCACATGGAAAAGATGAGAGATAATGGGTACAAGTTACTCCTAGGGAGATTCTTATTAGAGACAAGAGGAAAAGTTTTCACAGTGAAAACAATCAGTCATTGGAATAATCTCCCAAGGGAAGTGGTGGATTGCCCAACACTGGACACTCTTTAGGTATGGCTGGACAGGATGCTGGGCCATCCCGTCTAGACTGTACTTTTGCCAGGAAAGGTTGGACCAGATTATCCTGGAGGTTCCTTCCAACCTGGTATTCTATGATTCTTCTAAGAAGGCCATCCACATTTAACATCCAAGAATGTTAAAATGGTTATATATGTTCAGGGTTATTTCTCAGCAGAGTATTATTTCATACGAAAATGACAGTTGTCAAAACTGGAAGTTTCTGCATGGATATACTGGGTTCCTTATATCTAGAACTGAGTAAGTTACCTGAGAGCAGACATTAGCCCAGGACTGTGTAACTTAAACTTACCAGTGCAGTCACCTTACATATGGAAAAATGGGTTTTGAAGTCCTTGACCTAAAGGAAGTAATTTGCTGGAACTCTCCTACATCATATGATTACATCAGGGAATGAGATTCTACAGCCCTCCAGCCAGATTATTGATGTCAGAGAGACAGGTTGAACCCCTGAGCTTTCTAAGACCTGGGGTCAGAACAACATTACATAAGAATCTCTGTTTTCACTAAGGTGGCCAGGACCTAGATATAAAAAATGGTTTTGAAATACCACCTCTAACCAGAAGAAATAAATATCATGAATTGCTTCTAGTTCCTACATCTCTCCCTTCCCAGCTGTTACCTTTCAAAGCATCATGGAGAGCTTTTTTTATAGAAAAGATATATCTCAATTTGAATATTTTTTGGGATATACTTGAGATTTTTATATACAGAAAATCCACATTAATGTTTAGAATGAAGCCTTTCAATTGACAACAAAATTGTACATGAAAAAAATTAGACATTTTTACAATTTTCTTGCAACTAGGGAACACAGGATTTTTGCACATGAGGTATTTGTTTGTCAAATCACAACCACTGTACAAGATAAGAATAAATGTCTAAAGTTAACTGTCTTACGAAAGAATAATGAATCAAACTGTAAGCTCTGATCACACAGGATACAATCTTTCCCACCAGAGCATTCTTTCTTTCCTAATCACTCTTTTCAAAGTCATTGTTCTTCAGCAACAGTTCTTCCTCTGTGAAATGTTGCCAGGTTCACAAAATAATGTAAATTCATAATAGCATATTGTGATAGCAACAGAGCAGCTTTATTTCTCAGAATAGTTGGACAAAACAAAACACACGTATAGTACATATATATAGAGAAAGGGAGAGCAATAGGCATGTATATGTGTTTATGTACACAGACATGTACATACACATATGCAAAGACACTACATTTAAGGCAGAAGAAATGAGCACTGCTGTTCTTAGATCCTACCAAGTGCCCCAGCCTTGCTTCCTTTCAACTGTAAATGATTTTCATATCTGCTTCTTCTGACCGGCACCTTTTCTGGTTTAGATGTTACCAGCATGATACTCTGAGAAGGCATCTGGAATTGAGTATTGCTTCAGGAAAGCCACAATCTGTAATTAGTGACGTCAATCATATTATTCAAACATAATTACAGACAGCACTTTAATAATAAAACCACAGATTAATATTAGAGGTCTTTTTCAGTATCATAAGCATAGTGGGAAAGATTTATGTGGGGATCTCTATTTTTTGTTTTTGAACCTGAATGATACAGTTTGAGGATTTTGTTTACCTATGAAAATCATCTTAACCATAGCTTACAAATATAGCTTTATATCTCAGTAAATTCAGCTGGCTTAGAGGATTGTTAATCACAAAAAAGCTTTGACCATATTATTTGTCTTGATTTGCATCTATGTTTACTAGAAAGCTGTCATATTGGAGAAAATCATCCTGCAAACTGTGTGCTTACTGAAAATGGAGAAAGCTAAGGACCCAGTCCTAAGCACGCTCACAGAGACCTTCGCCGCAACTGAAGATGGACACAGAAATAAATGAATAAATGCAAGGAGATAAAATACTGAGACAGGATGAGTCATTTTGTACCAGTCAGTGCCAGCTCTACATTTGCATTGTGGAAGGTCAATTATCTCACACTGAAATACAGCTGAAACTATGAACTCTAGCTCTGGGCACTTAACACTGTTTAGATCTGTACTTTAACACTTAATTTAATATTTTTCCTGAAGGGAAATGATTAATAATTGCATTCAGTGAAGCATACACTTTAAAAGATTGACCCTTACAAGCTGTTGTTTTTTAGGATTAGAAAAAAGTAGCTGCTTCCCCAGAATCTATCCACTTATGTGACTTTTTTTTACACTTCACAAAGCTGCCGAATGTAATGTGCTAACGGCAAGATATTAAAGATAACTAATTAGAAGAGTACTTTGCAATTATGTTTTAGACCATTCAGAAACAGAGTGAAGTGCTATTTGATGCTGAGTCTTGTATTGATGAAAGTTCCAACTTTCTTCCTATTGAATTCAGTGTCACATCTGATCTACAGCTTAAGAGGAACCAGTAAGAAGGCAGGAAATTATGTCTGTTAATTCTTCAGTTCACACACTCAAACATACACTATTGTTTTGAAAGGAATCACTCCCACATATGAAAACATTTTGGCATCAGCAATATCTTACCAGTCCTAAGATATATCCCACATATATTTTGAGAAACAATAAAATCTAAGCAATTTGAGACAGACAAATAACAGCATCAGGTAAGAATGCTTGATTCAGTAACTTATTATTAAGTTAGAAAGAGCTGAGAATAAGTTTTCTAAGTGCTAAGAGCTAGAGTACAAATCAAGTATGGTGAAATCTATTTACAGCCAAAAAAATAATGTTGTAAGAATAAAATAGTATCTTTTCTGCTCCTCAAGCTTCTTTTGATATGAAAACCTTAATTACAATAATTAACACTTCATGTTTTCAGAGCACATTGCAAACAATAAATAATTTTGGCAACGAATTAAATAGACATTATTATTCCTATTTTGTTATGCTATAGATTAGAAAAGTAGAATAAATTATGATTTAGAAACGGATTTTCAAAACTTTTTGGCATATGAAGTTGGAGATGGGAATCAAGACAATTTTAAAAGTGCAAAGATGTTTAAATCTTCTAGATTAAAAATCCTGGAGCTAGTCACCCCCTTATTTCGGTTTTCAAACCAGCATTCGTACTTAATGAACTTGTCCAGAGAAAACGCTGACTGAACATTTTCAGAGAATGGTGCATAAAATGGACAGAGATACTGGTTAGAAACTGTCTTAGAGAATCTAGCTACTTCTGCAACACAGAAGTTGCCCTATCATCATAAAGTTCAAGAAAAAGTGTGTCATGTTTTCACTATATTTCGAGTGTGTATTTCATATCCTGCCAAGGCTGCTTACAGTCATGTTCACTGGGTTTGTGCATTCATATGTGGATTCAATGCACTAGGAAGTGCACCAAAAGCTTAGCCACCAGCCTCTAAGTTCTCCAAAGAGCCATTTCTTGGCAATAACTGTTGGCCCACATCTGCAATAGCTACTCTTAACACTGTGTTAGGTGCAGGAGGCTCTGTGCTCCATGCCAATGCTTTGAGAATATAGTGAAAATAATAGGCTGTTCAATATACTATAAAAGCAAATACTGCTAAGCTAACAACCTTTATGTACTCTTTCAAAAAATATTCCCACTCTCAAACTTCTAGAGAAGCATATAATGTAATTATTAACATGTGATCTCCTCTGTAATATGAGTATGTGGCTTGAAAATGCAGTATAACTCAAAAGACTTTCCATCAGTACAGTGTTAAACTAAAAAGTGAAACTGGCAGCTGGGCATTCAATGGTAACATGTTTTTAAGTAGAAGGGGGAGGTTGTGGTCAGTCAGTATAATTAACAAAACACTATTTTACAGCTACTGAATGAAATGTGATGTGTGCAGACAGATGTTGCCCAGCATACTGCATGTCTGCAGTAAATTAGGCTTCACAGTTTGAAGTATTTACAATGAAAATGAAATGAAAAATATTGCTTAAGAAACACAACTTACATTTTCAGTGTATAATTATCACCAGATTTAATGACATGGTCCTTTCACACAGTATTCCTTCAGTTCATTAAAATAAAGCCTAATTCTTCGATGCTTTGTGCATGTTCGAAATGAGAACAACATTTTACAGTTTTGCACTTGGTGGTCTGGCTTATCTCATCTAGATCTTTTCTCCCTCTGTACCAACCAGGTGGCACAGAGAAGTGAAAAACATCTCACCAGCAGATGATACTCTTAGTGTGATGGATTCCTTGGCAGTCAGAGAGCTGGTAAAGCTGTTTCCTACCCCTTCTCTCCTACATCTTCCTACTTTCCCTGGGGTTAAGAAGGAGACAGATGAGCCAGAAGGAACAAACTCATTATTTTCTACACACCCCACTTTACTCAACAAGTAAATGGTCCGATTTCCAGCAAATAGAGATTAATGCCTCTCACTGTCAGCGCATACATATTCATTTTACACAATTCAGAATCTGAAGAAACTTCAATGGGGCTTTAGAAATCCTGTGAAGAGGTGCAATTTGGTCTCTGCTTACCTCACATCATGATACATGAATCAGTGAGGTGGTCTTTGTTAACATTCTGATGCCTGAGGATAACAGCAGGCACCAAGACGACTATTTCCAGCACTATTAATTCTTAGGAATATTTTTACACAGATCCTGCAAGGATTCTCCTTGGCTTTGTCCATCATGGCTATTTCAGATTCAGTGCTCCAGCTAAACAGTGCCAAAACTACTCAAAATGCGTACCAAGGGTTTTCTGCTATTCTGTTCTGAACTGGACTGTTAGTGCCCTATCTTGGTTGCTTCCCAAGTTTCAATCGCCTGCTCCTTTCAGGAGCACCCAGATTATTCTTCTTTTTTTTTTTTTTTTCCCTATTAATATTTAACTGTTTCTATGATTGGTCTTATTGAAGTCACTGTAAATTTTGAACATGCACAGACCGTTAGGGTACAGCAACATTAGGGTACAGCAAAGTGGTGGGTGACACTTGCTTATCTGAAGACCTTTATTTCCTTCAGTTGAGAGAGAAATGGAAATACTATACAATATACTTTATAGAACTCCAAATCATCATTCTACCTACTAACTGCCACTAAGTCCTTTTAGATTTTTAAAACTGATCAACAGAGTAAAACTTTCTTTCTTATGGACTTTTTCTTCCATAATGCAGTCAGCCACAGATATGTACTTAGTAAATAACATTTAATAATAAGTCCAGATGAAGAGAAGTTCGTTTAAAATCATGATCTATCAAAGGTTTATTCCTGAAAGAATTCTACTGGAAGAACTCTTCAAAATCAACACACAGATTAACCAAATGGTCTGGCCTTAAATACAGCTTTTACAGCCATTTTACCCTCCCTCCAACAAGCTTGTAGTTTCATCCTATCTATCTTCCTTAAGCGGGGCAATATTGATCCTTCCCAGTGTGCTAATTAATCTTTTAAAAAATTTTAGAGGAGATGTAGTTATATTTATGTCTAAATCAATATTCAGTTTTCTAGTTACAGAAATCAGTTTTGGTTTAGTTCATTTGAGATGGTTCAAACTTACACAGAAGAGAATTTCAGACTGCAAATAGAGAATTAAGTGCTTATTTGGTGTGAACAGAGAAACATTGACATAATGTGTTTTGCAAGAGGAGTACAGATTAAAACACAAAGTAAAATATAAGAAAAAGTTTGTTACCTGTAACCAAAATAAAGGCTTGTAGATTTCAAGTGGTAGTAAGTGTAACAGAATTTTAGGGCATGTATATAAATTTAACATTTACTATAAAGAGGATAATTTCAAGAGAAAAGTAATCTTACTCCCTTTTTTAGACAGTCTCAGAAGTCATGCATTTGTACATTTGACAAAATTAAATATTCAAAACATAAGGACGTGATACATTTGTAAAAACATTAAATACAGTGGAGTTACTGATCATGACCTGCATAAGTCAACATCTTACACAGAATCCTGAATTTGCTTATCAAGTTTTTAAGTTGTCTTGTTTTATTTAAAGGTATGTTGTCAACTTCCATAGCACTTAAATGATTCTCATTATGGACATGAATTAATTAAAACGGCTAACACCTGAAGGTGGGTTTTTCCCATGTTGTCAAATGTCACTTGCTGTGCAAATAAGGCCTGTCAGAAACCATTAATTACGTTTGTGTATTTTTCAGTCTCTTAAGTTTCGTACTCTCTCAATAAAATTGGGCAGCATGAGTCTTTTAGATGTCCTAAAAAGTCATTTTACTTTACATGACTGTCCTGGTGTCCAATAGTACACATATCATGAGAGATCTCTAGCTTTACTCTCACCACAGTTCCTATATATTCCTGTCTTCTCTTTGGATATCTTTACATTAAAAAGTTGTTGAAAACAAGTCTTATTAACTTTTCTCTGATATTGATTCAATGCAGTACCTAGCATTTTTCAAAGGTGTTTGCTTTTGGATGAAATAAGACTTTAGTTTATACCTTTGATAGATTTACATCCCTCACATCCATATGTTAAAATGAAAATAACATCTGAGCTATTAATTTCAGAATTTGGTCTCTTAGTAGTAGATTTTCAAAAGCCTAATTTTGTTTAAGATAATGAATATAACTACCATCTTTTCAATTGATATTCTTTTCCTTCTAAAATACCCATACTGGTTTGAATATTATTGCCAAAATATGCAAACTGCTTCACTACTTGTATTCACCTGACTTCTGAAGCAACATGGTTGCAAACTGACAGAGGTATAACTAGATGCTCTGAGCTAATTGCTACTTCCTCAGGATGTCAGACTGGATTTTCTGATGTGGTTAAGGAATGAAGCCAGCAGACAATCCTCATACCTGCAACAGGACTCTCCAGGCACAGGCCTGCAGAGATGACTTTGAACAAGAGAAGTCACTACCTGCCTTCCACTCAGGCTTCCCTTGTGGTAGGTGTCTTTCAAACAGCAACACTACAGAGAAAACTTATTTAAATTTCTAACTGCAAAATTGCCAGAAAGTGTCAGAAGCACATGCAGTTTCTGAAGCTGGTTTTAGTCTGCTTTTTCTTAGCAGCACGATGCAGTTTGAACTGGGTTTTTACTCTACTGTCTGTACAGCTGGTAGAGTGGGAACAGAAGTAGTTTTCTCAAGTTTGCAAGGGTGTATCACTCTCAATTAGCTAAAAATAAATCCAATAAGTTGACATAAAGCCTCAGCATGACCTTTCATGACCCTGAAAGGTGTGCATACTGGCCTTATACTGCATTGTGTTAGCACAAGTGATCCTATTGTTTTTTTTATAAGCCAGGCACTGAATATCAGATTTGAATGCCTTGAATTCTTCCTGGGCCATCTCCTGTAAGATAAACTGAATTATCTTTTGATACCTGCAGCTTATCACATTGAAAAGAGTACATACTAGTCATAAAGCTTTATGTTTTCTTCAATTTTTTTTTTTTTTTTTTTTTTTTTTTACGGGGAGACACTATTTTTTATACTCTAAGTGCAAATTCTTCAACTGCTAAAGCCTGAGTAATACATGCCACTACTGTGAAGATACAATCTTTTCAGAATTTGGGATGATATGTGGCAGTTATAGCTGCTTCTCAGGCATATAAGAGATTATAATCTCGTTTTTATTTCTATTAGACAACAATCTGTGATTTTACTCAAAGCTTTAGCACAAAGAAAGTGCCTTTCTGGGTGCTAATTTACAGAAAGTGCCAAACTGGCACTCAGAAAGAAACTTCCTCCTGCAAGACTTTCGTAATTCCAGACTTGTGACACTTCATATTTTTGATTATGTGAATGGACACATATCAGATTGCAAGAGAGGTATATACTCAGTCTGTGCATGGTGGTAGGAAGCAGCCTGGGCATGTTGCCTGACAGTGTTGGAAAAGGAGTGTAGGAAAGGAAATTGCTGGTGGAATTCATAGGGGAAAAGCCCTGTGTCCTTTGTATTTATCTAGCACTTCTCATCCAAGAACATCAGAGCCTGTAGTCTTTGATGGAAAGAGAAAAAAACTTCAAGACCTTACTGCTACAAACGTTTATCTAAAGGACAATTAAGCCCATGAGTGTTAGCAGTAACAGGGCCTAAATTTGCAAATGATCAAAGGCAAACGATCAAAGCAAATGAGCAATATCTCAAGCAGGTTATGATAGCATCTTCCCACACATCTCTATAAATTATTATTTTAAAATGTCTTTGGAATTTGAAAGGTATATTTACCATGGAAAATATATACTCTTGAGAAAAACACATTTTGAAAAAATATGGCAAAAAACTCTGCCAGGTTTAAGGAACTGCAACAAATAGCTAGTATACTTAGAATCTAGTCCTAAAACTATGACATGTAAAAGAAGTATAAGTTGCTAAGATGTGCCAGTATACTTTAAATTCACTAGCTAAGCTTTGTTATAGTCCCAGTGAGATGGCTAATAAACAGATTTTCCCTTTTCTTCTCATTTTTGAAAGTCAGAGTCCATAGCCAGATACACTCCCCCAGCCTAATACCACCCTGCAGTGAGCAAAATAAGCAGGGCTTGACTAAATTGTGCTAGTATAAAGTTGATTTGACATACTATTGCAGTGCAAATAAATGCTGACTTGACAACAAAACATGGCCTGAGAACAAAACAGAAGACATCTAAACATGTAACAAGAGGAAGAGGAGAAAAATAGTCCTTGCAAATAATATTAATTGCATTAAGTATTTAAACAAACAGTTCTTTCAAAATGTTATATACATTTATACAAAAGGGTCTCTGGGGTCTACTTATAACTTTAAAAGGAGAGTCTTATCTAAACATAAAAATCTTGGTTTAAAAATACATAGCAGTAATCTAAATCAAAGGTGTGAAGGGGCTGATTAATACACACCTTAAATACATTAGGGGCTTTGCATCAACAGCACCTTGTGTATTCATCCACGGTATATTTTAATCAGAACTATTGCACAGTTTGTCATCTTATTTCTTAATCAGGACCTTCCCTCTTGAGGGTTATGGCTCTTTGCTCATCATTATTGTCATTAAAGCATGTGCTTTTTAATGCCAAGTAATTACTAAAACTTTCAGTGAAAATTTTTTGTGTGGTTTAATTGGAGAACTGCATAACCTTTGTACCAATATAGTTAAAATTTTAGTCTCTTCCAGTCTGTATTTTGAATGTAAAGCTTCTCTGAAGTCTGTGGCCATAAAATAACACAGCTGCTTTAATAACGTGACTTACAACTGTTGTCAGTCTTGTGAATCTGTTTTAACATCTGAGCTGACAGGACAGAGATCTAAGCCTTCAAGTGATAAATAAAACAACAGTACTAAATCCCTATTTCCTTCTACTAGGAGAGTACTCTAATTCTCAACAAGGACTTTGATCTATGGAGATAGAAAAGATTTCTCATCAGGTTTGGGGAAAGAAGTAAGGAGAAGGAACACATTGATAGCAATTGAGATGGACTAGAAAAAGAATAAAATAACTGTCAGAAATGGTAAATGCATCCATAGCTTTAAAAATAGAAAGTGAAGATATATTCCCATTGTTAAATCAGTACTCGAGTTCTGTTTTAAAGACATTCACTTATATATTGAAAATGCTTTTTCTTAACTACAGCATTTGCATCTTATGATTCTAATCCTGCAATCTTCCTCTTGCCATGTAAGCTCAGTGGACTTTGCAATGAAAAGATTTATGAACATGACAAGTATTGTAGGGTCAAAGTACAAATCATGTTAACTAATGAATATTTATTTCACACACAAATGTAAGCATACATACATTTATATATTTATGTGGATACATATACACACACAAGCATACCAGGAAAAGATAAGTACATGCGCATTCTCCTAAAATCAAATTGATTCAGTGTCACAGAGCAGGCAAAGAAGAATGCCTAAAATTAAAATAATTTAATTTTACTTTTACATATTTTGTTTTCTTGAAAGGATTGAATGTGAACCACTAGCAGAGTCTCAGCATCAAATATGGCAATGCAATGTATTTAATTTTGTTACAGTATAAATAATAGTTTAGAACTATAATAATAGTAAGGAATTCCACTAGCAAAGTCAGTAACACATTTTAAATAAGAAATATTCTAATCTAGATTATACTTTGTGTTTATATTAGGCATATATATAAACATGCTGAAATGTATTTAAATTTGGTTTCACCTGCTAATGCACTGCATGTGAGTCTTGTATGCTGCCAAAAGTTTCCCAAAGGAAATGGCATAGCAGTTCTTGATCATTCTAAAGTCATACTCTGTGTTTCCAAAAAACTTCACTCTAAACCACCAAACTTTAGAGTCAATGCTTATTAAATATCTTTATGGGTGTCAAACTACCCACAGTAAGATGGCTTCTGTACTGGAAAAAAAAAATCAGAGGATGAATTAACTTTGCTTTTAAAGGATTAATTGTGCCAGTGAAGCTACAGGTAGAAGTATTAAAGGGAGGTAGGAATCCAGTATGTATCCTGAAAGCTATTTATGACAGTTGATAACTAACAAATATTGGTTCAGAAAGCAAAGATAATAAAACATTAAGTTGACCAAATGATGGACAGTCAAGTTTTCTTAAGATGTCTTGCCTTGTATATGGTCTTTGTAACATGCACAGCATGATACCTGCAAATCATGTGTTAACTGTAGAACTCCAAGTGAATAGCATCTTAACAAAGGGGAATATAATTACTCACCACCTTTCTTTACCCTAAACCAAGCAAAAATAATTACAATGTAATTGTAATTTCATTTTCACTTGGAAGCAGGAACCTGTATCCATCATTAATCTCTCCATTAATCACCAAATCCTTAGCCTTCACCATTTGTTCTAGGTGTATACAAGTTAGGAGCCTAGCTATTTTACCACCTCACTTGATTCAGAAGAGAGAGAGGAGTACTATTCATCCCAAGCACTTTCTTTTCCTCTCCACTGACTATGGAAGAAGTCTGAGACAACTATTCTCTAAATCTGGAGACATCAGTTAACTTTCCACAATTAGGTGGGATGAATTTGAGCCTGAGTCTTTCAGTTTAGGGAAATGTAGAGTTTGTCCCTACCCATGATCAGTAGCAGGAATAGAGAATTTAGGGGAACAGATTTCCTGCTGCATCTTTCTGAGAGGGACATATGGTATTAAACAAACAAAAGCAAAAAAACCAAACCAACCCCTCTTAGTACTCTTAAGAATGATAAAACAGGGATGTGTGCATACCATTAGTACTGTCTGCATATAGAATGTAAATCTTCAGTGCATTAGTAGTAAATGCCATTTCTCATATGTCCTTCAGCTAGAATCAAGCAGCATTCTGGGGCTCTATACTGTTA